>NC_091864.1:7918787-8221818 GCF_019399895.1 Cardiocondyla obscurior
AATAAATTTAAAAACATATTAAATATATTAAATCTATTCGTTATATTTACATTAATTAAATGCAGAGCCGGCGGTTCTTTGATCTCTTAATCTTTTATTCAGCCAAACGGCAGAACGCATAAATAAAATATTAATGCACGGTTTTATTGAAAACTGAATTTGACTTTCGACTGCCGCGCGGCGGGGGTCTTTTTGCGACGAAAATGCCTCGACACGTCTTCGTCGTTGCGGCTTTTCAACGCGCGGAAAGCCGGCTGGATTTCCCAGCTTGACACGCGTGGATCCGTTTCAATTTCGAATGCGACGAATACGCGACAGGAAGCTGGCTCCCCTCAATTGATGATTCTTCGTTTCCGTATCGAGCCAATAACGTACTTCATTACCTGTGCAAATTCGTTCCGAGAGTCTCGCGCGAATAATCAAGTTTCTCGCCGAAATCAGTTAATTATGCCATGTAGACCCCGTCCATTTCATTATTTGATTCGCGTATCGCGTGTCTCTAAACAGCCTGGGTACATGATCAACATTATATTCGCGAGCCGATCGATGCAGCGCGGGTCTATGCAGAGACAGTAGAGTATTCAGCGCAGAAGGCTGCGAACAATCGACGTGCTTATCATTGTTATTCAGGGAGACTCCGTTCCCGATTAAAAATCGACGCGATATTTGAACGGCCGTTTAATGATCTGCGAGAATTAAAGCCGCTTTGAAGGAAGGGAGAGAGAAAGAGAGAGAGAGGTGTATTTTTTAAATCCTACTCGCGAGAAAATTATTGTAAAGTTAAATTTCAAGTGATTTGTTTTAAGTAATTTGTTTTAAGACCGATGCAGAAAAATGAACACGCTCTCTCTTCTCTCTCGACTTCGTTGTGATATCAGTATTTTTCCCCCGTATTTGTTTTGTAATCTATCGGTGCTGACTGCGCCGCGAAATGTTTTATGCATTTTCCTGCGTGCGGATGTACCGAACGAACGGCGCGGCGAAGTATCGGGATATTCCGCCGGGATACTGTTTTATCGTATGCAAACATCGTCGAATCCTTGGGATGAAGAATGGGCTACGCGAGGAATTGAAAGCCGCGAAAGAACGCATGCAAATGCTCGGCGAATTCGGTACTGTGGTCATGGTTAACACGTCGTTCATCAGATGATTAAAAATATAGGCGATTGGACGAAGTACTCGAGCTCGAGTGAGATAAGCATGGGATGTCTGATTTTTTAAATTATTTTTTATTTTTTATTTTATTTTTTTTTTGTTTTTTTTTTTAGCGCCAAATAGATTATGGAATAAATTCTGTCATTAATAATAATTCTCGTATAAATTGTATTAATTATTTTTGATAAAAGACTGATCTGTTACTTTCTGTTTTTGGTGGAAATTATATTGAATAAAATTCCACAAAAATAATTACATCACATTACCGTTTAAAATTACGAATTTTGGAAGCTTCTTGTTTATTTTAACATATAACTGGTATGTATCATTGTGCGGAAGGTATCAAATTGTTGCCGATTTTATTTTGTTTTCCGTTCGTTTGGTATTGGCCTGCATGCGGAAGTTTTGCGTCCGGTTTGGCAAATTGGAGGCTCAATATCGACTCGGCTGAATAACAAAATCGGAGCAACGCTGGCATATTGGTTGAAAAACATACGCGCGTCAGTTTCCCCAACGCGATAGTTATATTTCATTCGCATAATGCATTTAGAGATTCCGCGGCGCTGAAAATTTCGAAATAAACTCCACGCTGCTGTGTTCTCAAATGCGAAATTAGTTACGCAGATTAGCCGTAACGATGCATCTCGAAAGTTTCCATGATGAATATACAGTTACGGACGATGCGTATGCGGAATGTCGGATTTTCTGCTGGTAACGTGCCAGCCGCAGCCTCATAATTTAGAAAAGTTTAAACTTCCTGTCCACAAAATATCCGGTCGACATTCTCTTACTCCATTCGCGCGCGATTCAGCCGAATATTGTCGTTCGCAGAGGAAGTTTCGCAGATCGTTTGCGATTTTTACGATAATTAATGTCGACTTTGTTCAGTGTTTTCCGATACCTTTTTTTTTTCTTTTGTAAAAAAAACAGTAATCATTTCTTCCGTAACTATATATTCATCTGCGGAAGAAGCGTTACATTAACAATTCGTTCGTTTCTCCTTGCTCTCCGCCGTATATTTTATTTCGCGTGTACATAAAGCGAATCCCGCAGTGGCGATTTGTATTTACTTTGCGAGTATATAATGTTTTTTAACAGGTTGACTCACTTTTAAGATCCCTCCGGAGATGCAACTCCGCTACGATGTAAATAGAAGCAAAGTGCATTCGACCATTTTATATTTAAGTAACATAATAGATCGCGGCATGTCATATTCCTCTCCGTGTACAAGTACACTGTGTAAAAAGTTACCGGGTGTCTTTGATCTTTTCACTTTGCATAATTCAGTGCTGCCTTATTGTAAGATGTACGAAAAGAAATTTCATGAATGTGAATTACAATATTATGAAAATAATATTACTTGAAAAAAAAAAAAAAAAAATTATATATTTTATAATATACAATTATTTTTTTTTTTTTTTTAACGTAAGAGCGACAGCTTCGCTTAAAATTTTTGAGCACAGCATCACGTCGCGAGTTTACGTAAACTCATTTAATGTTTAATATAATCATGCGATAAAGATAAATTGCACACGTAGCGGAGGTCCGCGATGCGTCGAACGTAAAGTGAAATAAGAAAACGTTAATGAAAACATTGCGCTTTACATTTATTAGGCTCGTAACTCGGCGCTCCTTTTTAATTAAGCTATTTCCCTTTATTCCACGCGAGCCGGACGTTGCGCCATTAATTACAAAGCAGTTTGCGCAATAATTAACAAGGTGTCATATATTACAGTTTCTGCGTTAAAGTTCCGTAACGTTATATAATAGAGCGTGTTTACGCGTGCACTGTGTGTTTTGCTGATAATATCGACCGTATTCCATATTAGATTTTACAACACTCGATTCAGTTATGAAAAACATAACTGTGTACAAGCGGACCTGATAACTCAGGTATTTTTGTAATATAATCACTAGTAGCGAAATAACAAAATATTAAATATTACATAAAAAAAAAAAAAAAAGAGAGAGAGAGAGAGAGAGAGAGAGAGAGAGAGAGACAAAAATATATGTAGAAATAAAAGACGAAGATTCTAAAAATAAATTAATTATCGTATTTTACTCAACGAGCAAACTGTTATTATCAATTCCTATCTGACTAATAAAATTTTCTGTTACACCGACAAATTACATTTTCCTCTCAAAGAGAGCTACGTGCAAGCTTCGTGCGAGCTTCACGTAAATTCAATACAGTTCTCAGCAACAATTTGATTACCGTTTAGACTGCTGATCGCTCTGATCCGGAACTTTGCTACGCTATAAAATCGCTGAAACTTCCAAGATAAGGAACGTCGTATAAGCCGCGAAACGTCGTATCGTTTACCGCCGCGGTTTCGTTATTAAGAACAGATCGCCGCAGTAGAAAAAGCCTATATGCGGGCAGACGCGCGGCCGGCCGCTTCTCTCACGCACACGACCGGTGCACACGTTGCCGTTTACATTTTTATGTGTTTACGTTCTCCGACGCCCGATAGTTAGAACGTTTTACACACGTGTCCCGATTCCTCCAGCACGGCTATCGATCCCGTTGCCGCGGCTATTGCTGCCTCGACAGGGGAAATACGCGCCAGGGAGATACTTCTAGCGCGTTTGTAAAGCAGCCGCATTCAAGAGTATCGCGCTTCACAACGAGTATCATGTCATCGGTCATCTGAAAAGCCGAGTTTCCAGATACACGCGTCCCCGATATATTGAAAAATTTAATAACTACAAAATCGTCCGTCGCGTCGCGTATAGAATGTTACCGTTCGTTCGTTTCAAAGCGGGCATAATTCTTTTTTATTTAACGATTCCTTTTTTTTTTTTTTTCTCTTTCCTTTACTTCGAAGGGGAAGAAAAATCTAAAGCCTAACGAACACTTCGAGAAATTTATCGACGTTAGTTTAAACTTTTATTTCATCGTTGGATACAAGAGAGCGAAGAAATGCATTGTGCAATTTTTTTTAAGAAAATCCATTGTGCGCCGCGGTACGTAGAACTAAATAAACTTTGATTCGCGATGACGTCCGCGAAGCGTAACAATTCGCAGCTAACTTTCGAACAGGCATGGTCTGTCAATAGACCCCGCGGCGTTGTTCTATTGCTATATCGGCGGGACGGCGAAAATTTCTGTTAACGTCGAGGATACTCATCGATCGCTTAAAGCTGACGTCAGCATTGATCCAGAAACTGGAAAATAATTGGAGCAACTCGCGCAGGAGAATAATTCTGCGGATTATACGCGTTTTCCGCGAACGTTGGAAAACTGTGTGCGATCTGCAGTTAGGATTTGTAACGCAATTACCCATTATTTCACCGTTTGCCGGCGCGCTTTATTTGCTAACTAATCGATGCATTAAATTATCCTCATTCGGTTCCCATATTTTGCCAGTTAATATCGATGATACAGTTAAGCGAACAACGCTATTTAGATGAAATAAAATTAATTATCGTTTCATTAGTTGAACGTGGCAGATTCTAAATCGCGGGGGATGATCGTAATAATTTTCGCTGATAACGTAAATGGGTTTCTCAATAGTTCATGGTGACCGTTTGGGGGGAGCACGTTTTTACGCTTGCCGTTTCCGGCTTGCTGAATTAACCATTCGCAATTAGACGAATATTGTTTATGCGGATATTTAATTTCGCATTTAAATAGGAACCGCGAGAAATTGTCAGCGTTAATTGCGGTTGCTTGTAAATTATCTACATTGTGCCCGCACGTGTAAATAAATCGCGGAAAAATAAGGGGAACGCGGTTCGTAATAACGCGCAAGCTCGACGTATCTGTCACAATGTCAAAACAGATATCTCGTGTTATTGACAGAACGTGATTGCCGGCTTTCCAAAATTAGGCGAGCGCGACAATATGGAAGTGCCCCCCCGGGTTAAAAATTTTATTAACAGTTTCATATGTATTTGCGATGGGTAAATTAATTGTTTAAAACGGCGCGTAAGAAAATTAAAGATCGAAAAACCGCGGGTAAAAGTCCTATTATTAACAAAATTATCGCCGTTATTTACCGTGTTATTTCTGCTGATTATCTTTTAATCGCAAAGGAGCCGTTTCCTAATTAAGGGTAATTACAAGGATGCCTTTGTCTTTGCGGACGTTATTAATGGCTTGAAACCGATTAATTTTCTGCGGCGGGTGTTATTGATAAAATTAAAAAGCTGCGCATTAGCGAGTCCTTTTACCTAATTGCAAATATCGATTTAGACGATCCACTTGTAATAGTTATTGTAGCGCAGTTGCTCTCTCCCCTCCTCCTCCCCCGTATGTACAAGTAATACGTAGCAAGTGCCACGTAATTCGTACCGCTTCAATTTAAATTCAACGAAATACTTGGGACTGAATAATGTCGTTTTACTACAGGAATACAATCGCCAGTGCAGTTATTCCGCCATTATGGAGATATATACCTCCTACGTATATTGTTCTCGCAAATTATCATTTGAAATATTAACGGACCGGTCGCGTTGTACGAATTCACCAGGGAAACCATATTCAAACGGGAACCGATTACCACGTGTGTCATAAGAGTAATAACTTTCGCCAATCGTTCAAGTTTAAAGACTCGCAAGCGTTTTTTTTTCCTTTTTTTTCATTTTAATTGTAAATTAAAGTTTTTAATATTGTTTTAATTAATTAATCGTGCGCTTCGGAGCACGATTTATTATGCGAGGGGTTTGCTTTATTTGGTGAGAGGAATTTTTTTTTATCTCCCGAGAAAAATAAGCAATTTGAAAAATATTTTTATAAGAAGCCTGAGGCGATCCTTGAATAACTCAACGTGAAAGAACAAATGTAATCTCAATGCCAATTGTCATGCAGATCGCATACTGTCGATTTATTTTAGATAGGATCCCGTCGTTTTATAGAGACGCTGAAGAATCACGTTGGAAACGGAAACGTGAGCTGTCAGAAACTTCCTTTCATAAGTTTATGGCCGCAGACAAATGGAATATTAAGAAATAACGTGCTAGTAATTTTTTTTTATTCTGTTAATATTCTAATATTTCGGCAATATTGAAATATTGTCATTTGTTAGAAAAAAAAAGAAATAAAAAATAAATAAATGTGTTAATATTAATTTATAATAAATAAAATGTAACAATCGTATTCCGCAGCGTTAGTCGATTCAGCCGCAATTTTTCGCAGACGTGAAGATGTGATATAAAGAGCTAGCGATAAACGTTGTTATTTTATTATCGTCTTACGTCGCGATCGAACGCGATAACGTCCGCGGGATCAAATGCTCAGCAATGCTAAATATAAGGTGAAAATATGGACGGATAAAATAAATATGCGAGACGGAATATTTCAACGGATTTTCTGCAAGGAGCGCTTAAAATGCGCCGTTCTTCATGTTTACTCTCGCACCTTTTCGCATTTGCTGGATGGAAAAAAAAAGAGAAAAAATTGCTCGTCCAAGCTGAACGCGACCATTTTGAGCTTTAAAATATCCGCGACGGTGATTTGCATGAAATGTAACTTAAAAATTTGAAAGTACGTTACGTTTTGAACATTAAAGTACCCATCTGCATCAATATCGCATAAAACAAACCCGCTGCGGTATAGAAATAAATCAAATGTACTGTTTTATAACGTTATATTCTATTACCGTTTAGTCGCGGTCTTAATTTTTAGCGACATAATTTTAATTATAATTTTTTTTTCCCTCCCCAATAAAATTATTTCTTTTTTGCTATGAAAACTTCGTTCCTTGATCGAGGTAATCAACTTGCGTGTCGCTTGCTACGTAAACCTAGCTTCTTCTTTTTTTTTAGGTCAATTTCTGTGCGTGGCCAAGTCGCGTTTATCACCAGCCGCGACTCAATTCGTCTTCTTTAGACTGAAGCTCCGAGGGGATTATTAAAATTGTTCGCGCGGGGTCGTAGCGCTAGGTAATAATTACGAGGTAATACAAGGTAATTTCGAACAAACACTCCGGACGAGTGAAACGTGGCGAATTGATATCGCAGTTCATTATTTCGTTGGTCAGCTTAGCAGGATATTCCGTAAGCGCGCAGGCCTGTTTGATTAATCATTGTGACACGGCGCGTCACGCGAATATGATGAATGAGATCGGTGAAAACGCTACGAATGCTGATGTGTACATCAACTTACCGTCATATTATATTTGACGATCGTACATTTTGTTACTTCCAGCACGGAGATATATTTATTTTATTTTTTTTTCCAGTTCGCACGAGAACGTGGAAAGTTAAACTCACGGCGTGTTACGACTTGTTTCATCCCACGCGCGTCTTATAAATTATTGTTGCTCCCTTTTTCTTTCGTGAATATCAGGTTTTTATGACTGATCCGAGTTGAACGGAAGATAGTGGTGTTGAGATAAACTACAAGATATCGTATATATAATTGCGCTAAATGCACTCGTGCGCCTCGGGTGCTCCTTTAATGACGTAATCCGCGCGATAAGTCCACGGATGCAGCGTTATCGAAAGCAGGGTCCGCTGTTATCGCTTTAATATTCAAAGCCGGACGCTGAAACGTCTCTATGGTCCACCGAGCTGGATTATTTGCCTTCCCCGCATTTCAGCCCGGTGCACCATTGTGCAGCGTTAACTATGTTAACATTGTCCACGACGCAAGTGAAACACCATAGCTGACACCGTCGCGGTCTTGGCATTATGTCGTCATTCTCATTGTCTCCGGTTGGCCGGTCGTTTCGATCCGAAAAGGATCCCACCGTTAGTTGGGTACGATAATGCACGAATTAATTTACAGATCGTTATTATAAAGTGAATAAAACTCTTTTTGTTTTTCTTTTTTTTTTCTTTTCTAAATCCGGGAAAGGCAAAGTCAGACGGTGGGCGCTTTGTTACGGCTAGTTGAGTAAAACGGTAATAACGAAGAGAATTTCCCGCAAAAGGAACCGCGCTGCTCAAATTACCGAAATCTTGGAATTAGTCCAGGATTAAATTTCACTGTCGTCATTAATACAACAAAATCCGCGAGGGTCTTTGAGGAGGACACGTCGTTAAAGCTCGCTTCGCTAGTAGTTTTCAGAGGACCCCGCCCGTAGTATTGCCAGGAAATTTTAATGAAACTACACCGCGGTACTTTTTATCGGGCCGCAGGCTCCGCCGGCGCGTATAATAATAACCTTCAGAAAAGTTTTTGAGGCCGAGACGGCAGCGGTCCTAAGAAATTTTTCATCGCCGGCAGCTTCCACGGCGGCGAAGTTCGGTAAATAAAAACGGTTTAGTAGGCCGACGTTTAGCCGCATCAACGTGCGACGAGACTTCTTGAATAAGAAGTTGTTGAATTTTTCCGCGGGACGGTATTATCCTAAATTACTTTCGTGCATTTCGAGCAACTCACATATTTCTGTACGCCTGACCGAGATATATGTTTTATTCGCCGATATGCATCGCGAGAATTAGAGCCGACGGCGCGAAATGAATTAATTCACAGTTTAATTTCACCGCACCTTTAAAGTTTTTACGAGCGAGTGATGACTAAAATGTCGCGGCACAGTTAAGTTTTATTTACACGTACACACGGGACCGAAGTTTTATTTAAAATTACAGATACCGCGCGCGGCGGAGTTAATTAAATTTTATATGTTGGTTTTTCCAATTAACTAATCAAACATGGACGGAGTATTTTAGACGTTGCGAAGCAGACAGAGAAAGGATTAATTTGCTGCATCGTCTAATAGAGAAGTTAAATTATGGCAATGAAACGTAATCTGCGGAACGAGAATATCAAAATGCGCGAGT
Organism: Cardiocondyla obscurior; assembly: GCF_019399895.1. Taxonomy (NCBI): domain Eukaryota; kingdom Metazoa; phylum Arthropoda; class Insecta; order Hymenoptera; family Formicidae; genus Cardiocondyla; species Cardiocondyla obscurior. Next base: position 7,927,674 of record NC_091864.1, read on the forward strand.
GGTTTTGAATATTAAAGTTGTAATAAAAGAAGATTAAAGTTAAAAAAAAAAAGAAAAAAAAAATACAGGGTATTTGATATAAAATGCCAGGCTAGACCATCGATTTAATTTTAAATGTGCACCTGTTGTTATATTTCTTTTTATTTTTACAGTTGTTACGATTTTTAAATGTGAAATATTGTTAAAGTACAAAGTTTCGTAGTAACTCTCGAATTGTGATTTTTATCGGGGGCGACATATACGATTATATGACTGACTATTTTCTCGATCAAACTTTTCGTCTCGCTGCAATATCATTGCGATATCGTTTCCCAGCGCTTTACAGCCGAAGCGGCAATAAATCGCACATCGTTACGTTTACACATGGTAGCGACTTTACTTCGCCTACGCCACAAAAGTAGAGTTTTATAGCCAAGTACGCTATTAATAATAGACAATATCATTATTAATAGCGTGCTCGGCTATAAACTTGCTTCCGCGCGGCAGAGAAAAAGCGCCGCGCCTACCCGCGTTCGCTCCGTTGACGAATTGCCGTCGTTACTAATTGCAGAAATGGAGGAAATTGCGAAACTCCTTTCCGATTTGCCACGGCAAATATTGCGGCTTTCGCAAACGATCGATGGCCACCTACATACGGTTAAATATCTATTTTAGGTACCGCTCTTCCCTGGCAATATCGCGTTACATGTTTACACAGTTGAGTAACAAGCTCGAGTCTGCGAAAGCGACATGGAGACAAATTATCTCGAGATAAAAAAAAAAAAAAAAATGAAAGAAAAAACCAACATCAAAGATTATCCCACGTGTTACACGAAAGGGACTTAAATTTAAAATACAATTAGTTACACGTTTTACATACGTTATTATCCTTAGATTTTTATTTGTATTTTATTTTTAATATTATGTTTTCTAATTTTAAATACTTTTCTTTCTTTTTAGGACGATCTGGTTAATCACCGGTAGAATAATTTACAAGATGAACAGCGCAAAAATAACTAGAGCGACCGTCGCATGAAGTTAAAAGTACCATTTACGAAGTATTCTGAAATCCTCGGGGTATTCCGGCACGTTCTCTTTACTGATTTACATATTCATTATTCCTTCAATTCGGGCGGCTCGATCCGCCTCGTCAAGCCACGTCGAATCGTCCTCGCGCTATTGTACCGAAAGCCGAGGATCCGATATACTTAATCCGCCGGCACCGGCGTTTCGCTAAAAGAGACAGCCCCGCGGATAATGCGGAAACGTCACCGCGTGGCACAATGGCCACGGCCACCGCGAAACAACGGAGGTGACACAAAAGAAGGCCGTTACACGGCCGTTTTCTCTCTCCTCCGTACAAGCGTGTGCAAAACTGTGTCGAGGCGCATTCGCGCGGCTGACAATGCGAGACACGCGTGATGTGGGACGTCAATGCAAGCCGGCAATGCAACGCGACGGCCGGACGTTCCGGTGTTAATTCTTTGTGGCGCTAAAAGTACCGATCGGTCGCGCAGATAATGCACCGGTTATAAATATTCTTCGCGTGTGTGTTCGTCATCGTACAACGTGACGACCGTACCGACGTTTCATCGCTTTGGGAAGGATCAACGAATTGTGGACGCGTTTTTGTCGAACAGCGCATAGATCGTTCGGACGAATTTATACGTACTAGAAGAAACCATGCGCGCACTATTTTTTAGAAGACCCCAATTATGAACTACGAAAAAAATTATGCGACTCACCGATCTGCATGAGTTTCAGCGGAGTTGTAAATTTCGGCTGGTGACTGTAACATAAAAAAGAAAACATTAATGTAGATATGCCAGTAAATTTATTAATAAAATTAATAAAAAAAAGGTAAAAGTTTTTTTTTTTAATAAAGATTTTATTTTAAAAATTGATGGTTACCTAAAAGTTGCTCCGCCGATGCAGGATGCCCGTCCCGGGCCTGCTCCTCCTCTCAGATGGGACGTGTCGAGTCATCCTTCCGCGCACAAGTCACTCGCGAACACCCCGACCGTGATTCTACAATCGCGTAAATTATTGAACACTTTCGCGAGTTAGTTTTTGGCACTTTCGTAAAAAATCAAGATCAATCGTTAAAAAACGCCGGAAAACTAGCGGCACTCCCGAAACGACCGACGAACCGGCTGCGGTTCGTATAATAATTAATATCGGCGGTGACGACACTCGTTGATGACCGGTGGATGCAGCTGCGTCGATCTGTAACAAAGAAAAAATATATATATATTAATTTAAGAGATGCTACAAGTATAAGCTATTACTTTTGCGTTCTAAAAGAGTGGTTCTTACCTCTGGGGTTGCTCCGGTGCTGCACGATGCCTTTCCGAGGCCTCCTCCTCCTCTCAGAATGCCAGACCTCCCGTCTGAGTGACCAACTTCCTCGCAGGCCGTCTCGACTCCGTCCTCGCACTGGTCCCTGCAAACAAAAAGCACAGATAATTAGTTAAAGCTGCACGAGTCTACGCAACACTTCTGAAATAAAAAGATTACTTTGCAGAAACGAACGCGTAAGGATAAAGGAAAGGAGATGTACTCACACGTGCTCTCCTCACACGGAGGATGAGGAGGAGAAGATAGTTCGCGTACTGGGCGGTTTTCGTTGCACGCAATACGCGAATGAGTCTTACTTCCGATACGGAGACACGTGCTTGCTGTGCCGTGCGTAGTACGTGTATGCTTGCGCGACCGCTAGAGAAGGACAAAGCGAGAGTGGGAGTAGTGGGGGAATATTCCTAGCGCGCGGCATGTAGGCCTCGCGCTCGCTCTCACCCCGTCCCTCCCGCCTCACCCCGCCTCCCCCCGCGCCTATCTACTATACTATCTATATTCATTACTCTCGTTCGATTTAATTGTAATATTAAATTAGTATGTCCTGACAAAGACGGTTCTTCTACGAGATCGTCCTCGATCTCGAAAATCGCGAAGACCGTCTTTGCCTGGATATATTAATTAAATATTAAAATTAATTCGAACCTTAAAATCGCCGGCTTGATACGCGCGTTCCCGAACTCGCGGATCGGCCGTGAAATAACCAATAACATCATTACGGAAAGCTTTCAAGCACCCGTAAATAAAATTTATCGTAAATTTGAAACATTTACTTTTTGTTGCTCCCCATTAAGCTTCTATAATGATATAAAATAAATTGGAGGCGCCTTTTATTACGGAAGGACGTAATAACACGGAGCTACATTTTGTTTTTTTTTTATTATACGTTAATAACGATAAATATATTTTTTAGTATAGGTTTTCGTTGTTGTCCCGCGTGATCAACGTGGATCTTAAAAATTTGCTTGAGATTAAAAGTACGGTGAATCATTTCCTCTTTATTATTCCCCGTCGCATGATAAAGCGGTTAATAGAATAATTATTACGTAATGAGTGGCTTCCTAATAATAATGATTGACCGTTATGACATCAGAAGACCGCGGTCATTATTCTTAGCCTTGTAATTTTATTTGTTTGAACGCCACCGTCGAAATCTCGCTTTTAACGATGCTTCGAAAAGAAATATAACTGTGCGTTAAGCACGTTAATTCTTCAGCAGCAATTACGTTTAATTACCGAGTTTGCGAGCGAGCGCGACGATGAAATAAGAAGCGAGTTTATTAATAATTATAATCCTTCTGCTATCTTGGGCATCGGTTTCTTCCTCGCATTATTGTTTATTGTTTTACAGAAACAACGTCGCGGCAAAAATAACGCGCAGCAGAAACGTTCAACTCTTTAGCGACAGACGCATTAAGAAAAATTTCTTTTTAATAATTTTTTTTTTTTTTTTAGGTAAATTGTCTCGATTTATTTGTTGAAGTTCCGAAAGTATCTTCAATTAAAAATTTTTTTTTAACCCAAGTGCAAAGGACAAAGGTGCATCATTAACAATTACCATCTCTTTCACATTTAAAGCGCGGATCAATAATTCCCTCTGGCGAGGTTCGTCGCTTCTTGTTCATCGCTGAAAGGTACAGTCAAAGTACCAGCGTGCGAAGATTAATATGCATTGAATGTGCGTCTAACATTTCCCTTAGCGGCAGCTTTAAAACGTACGGGGTGGGGAGGAGGGAGAGGGAAACGGACCTGTCGAGGGACATAATTTCTTGTCGGCCGAGAACTTTCGAGCACGTGAATGCGGCGCATTAACTTGAGTAGCGGTTCGCCGTGGAATAATCGACGACTTTGTCGAAACTCGAGCACGTATACATGTCGCGGCGGACCCCGTTAATCTTCATTCGCGCGCTTAATCTCGTAAATAGCCGAGGCACGACTTAGTCAGCCGTTCACTTGGCGCCGCTGCGAAGCTCGTTAATTACGTTTGCGTTTCATATTTCGTTCGCTTTTGTTAACCCTTCTCCCCCGCGTCGCCGTATATGCCGTCACGTCGGCCATCGACTTTGCTGCGGGCAGCCGTCGTTCTCAAGCCGGTCACGATCGCGGCCGTTTCCTCCTCGTCGAAACGATCTTCGGCCCGCTTTTTTTTCATCTCCGTTTTGCCGAGAAACGAGTAAGTTTCTCGTATAATTCCGACCGCGTATCGACTGAACCTCATTACATTATTCGCGCGCCAACGTCGGCATAACAATTAATTTTTCGTCTCGGTTGCGGAGGGTAGGTAACCTGTTGGTGTTATACGAAGAGGATCAAGATTGCCAAAGTTCTTTTCAGTTAATCTTAATGTACAATTATTTCCGTAACTAAAATTACTCAGGGCAACTTGAATCTTTTAATACAGATTCTTCTGCCGTAAAAAAGTGGGTTTATATAATTCTTTCTTTTTTTTTTATTTTACGAAAAAAACGCTACTCAGTCGCTTTTGTAACGCGGAAGTAATTAATTCTGATAAAGTCCGCGACAGCTGCTGAAAAGCATCTCTCGTTTGGGTATGCTTCAGGCATTCGTCATTGTCAATTCGATCACGCGTTCGGTTTCGATATCCCGCCATTTATGGCGACGTTGTGTCGACGACGAATTTCGGTCGGGTGTGCGCGTAGCGTGCATTATGTGCATGCGATACACGGCACCCATCGCGATATACGACATCTCGGGGAATTACGTACCGTCTCTTGCCACGTAACACGAGGCAAGAACTTCCACGTGGTCGTTATCGAGATCGCGCGGGTTTATATCGCAATAAGTTGCGGGGCCAAGGTATCAATTATATACATTTTCGCGAAATCTCGCAAGAAATCTTCTAGCCGGTAACGTTATTTTCATTGTTCTACATCACGGATAAAAATGGAGTTTTAATATCTGGGTTCATGTTCTTTTTTTATCCCGAGAAAAAAAAAATTAGAAACACACTTTACCGTCGACTTTTCAGCTTTGTGAAAATATTAACTTTGAAATAATAATTTTTACAGTACAATTTTATCATCGAGAAGATGTTCAGCGCACTTATTAAGTTTTACAGCATACTGTAGCGCTAAAATTACTAAGAAATTATGATAATATTGTTCATAAGTATATTCTACTTAGTGACGCTTGGATTAAACAAAAGTTTGCTGAATTTTGCAAAGACATCGATAACATTGACTCTTATCAAGATGAAGCGTGCAAACACCGTGATAAAATATGGAATGGAGCGAAATAAAGTTAAAAGACACTCTACTGCACACCGATGTTATTTTATAACCGGGTTTACAACTTTTCTTCAATGCCGTTAACATAATTCACCAATATTTAGTATGCGCGGCGCGCGCGAAGGCTGGCTCGGACTTGTTCTCTGAATTTTATTGCTTGTGAAAATTGTAAGTAATCCTGCAGTATGCGAAATCGTTAATCCAGACATATAACTTGAGATTGAAACTGTATATTGGGATTTAAAAAAAAGAAAAAAAAATGCGAGATTTTAGCGCGTCGTAAAAGAATTTACGCACGCGACAATTTACAAAATATTATAACAAATATCATTTCGATGTATTACGAATTTTTAACCGATGAATATGTTGCGAATTCGTTGATTAGACTAATTGTAATTAATCATTTATAGCTTTCGTAAATCGTTTCTCACGTGATGTTACATTGACTGTTGCAGATATCAAAATGGGTTGTTTCGGGAGCAAAGAAAAGTTGAGCAAAGAGGACATGGATTTCCTCAAGTCGCATACGCGATACGACGAAGCGACCATAAAGGAATGGTATAAAGGTTTTAAAGTGAGTATCGCAGCAATTATTTTAAATACGCAGTCCAGACGATTTCGTATATTTTTGCAGCATCTTGTCGTTCCATATATTCCGACTGCAGTTGCATACTTTTTGTTGCGATTTATATTGCGACGACGGTAAGAGATAATCGTTAAAAAGTCCTTTGTTGAGAGATAAAAGGCAAATTCGCGTAAATTCCAGCGTTGGAGGAATTCTTTTTATTTTCCGTCTTTTGTCCGGAGCTTTTGTTTTATGCGCAAGATATTATTAGAATTATCAGGCCACTTCATATTTTTATTGTTTCCGCGAAGTAACGATGACTAATGCGGGTGCGTAGTGGATAAATTACATACGCGTGAAATACGCGAAATTTAATGACTTTCATCGAGATAAGCTCGTCTCGATTACGAGAGAGGACCGATTGATTTATTCGAGTTTACGCGAGTTTCGTCGCGAGCGGAACGTGACGCTTTCGCAGGGACTGGCATAGAAAAGTCACTTTCTCGAACAGTTTAAACGGACGCGGACCCAGCAGTGCTCTTGGCTGACCGGACTAATTAAACTGAGCAGAGTCGTTAAAACGGACATTCCGCAATCCGGTCGCGTCTCGCGGCAGCCCGTTACCCGCACTTCCCTTGTGTGATACGTAATGAATCTCGCACGCTACTCTATCGGGTCTGCGGACTGATACAAATGGAGACTGATCGGCGCGTATCGACGTGACGAAAATGCACGGTCGGAGGAAATTGAAAAATATTTCAATGTAGAAACGAGTTGCTCGCTCTCGCTTTTAAAAAGTCGAACAATGCTAGATTGAGTCCGCTCCGTCGCGACGAGAGTGATGACACCGAAATGATGAAATTTTGTCCCTCACAAACCTACATTTTGCACCCGAGCGACGGAGGATGGAAACTCCCCGGGCGAGTGATAGAATCCGCGGAAAAGTCTTTTTATCGTAAAGCATTTTTATTCCGGTCGAACATAATATGTAATTAATTAAATTAATGTCTTATTTATTATTAATGATTAAATAAATATATATATATATATATTTTTTTTATATTTTTTTTTTAATAAACGTGTATTTTTTAAATATGTGAATGAAATAAAAATACATTACATGTGTAACTCAAGGATTCACGATCTCGCATCTTTCCGAATGTTACAGCAAGACTGTCCCAACGGCAGGTTAACGCCGGCGAAGTTCGTCGACATGTATAAAATGTTCTTCCCGTCCGGCAACGCGGAGGAATTTTGTGACCATGTGTTCCGTACATTCGACATGGACAAGAATGGCTACATCGATTTCAAGGTGAGTCCCGGCGGCTTTTTACGGGAGGCGAAATTAGCTCGAGCGGCTGTAATGAGGCGTGTAATGACTACCGCGCTCCCTCGGCGAATCTCCTAAAGAGAGTACGCGACATACTCGAAGTGGTGTGTCGATCATTCCGCGCGATTAAACACGATCCTACGCGAGAAAATCCTTTGATTGACTGACTCAGGGGACACGTGAATCAGACGTCGCGATACTTTCATCGAGAAAGAAAAGCTCGCGCTCTCGCGACGTGGAAACTCCGCTTGAATTTAGGTCAACCGATACGGAAAATCCGCGAATATTCGAAAACTCGTCACATGCTATAATTTATCTAACGTAAAAGAAAGAAGGAAAGAAAGAAAGAAAAAACACAGACGATCAATAATAAGACTAATAATCAATAAAAGACTACAAAACGACGCGCTGCGATACGAGAGATTTTTATTTCGTCACGTTCAATAATATAAGAAGAAAGGCGCGGCGTACGCCCGACAAATTCTTGACGCAAATCTTTCCCGGAGGCTCCGGGATCGCGTGTTCCTTCATACACCCAGCTGCGCGCGATTACGAATTTATATCCTTCCTAAATCCACTTAAGCCGGTAATAATGCATTATTTATGCGACGCGATGTAAGCACAGCTAGCTTTCCGTCACTTTGCGCCGTTCCCTTCTCGCCCGCGGCCTCGTAATCACCTTGATTCAACTCGAAACTCGAAATCCTCCCGTGAGAGGTGCTCCACGTCACACGTGGTCTCCAGTTTATAAGCATAACAAGGGGATATCCGCCGCCGCCATTGGTTAGGTACACCGGACCCGTAATTTAATATAGTTCGCCAAAGGTACGGAAGCGTCGTATTCGCCATCCGGCAACTAGCTATTTGACATTTGACCCGAATACGCCATATAAAACCCGGAGCTTTGTCTAACGTCGCGCTTTGTGAGGTGGTCTCGCGTCGTTGATCAAAGTCGGTTCTAGAGCAACTGCTTGGTTCTCTATGGAAAGGTATCCTTTCAGCGTGAGCGATTTTTCAGCTATCTCTCGCCAAGAAAGTGTCAAGAGTCGTCTCGCATTTTCCTTCCCTCCTCAGCTAACTCTTTACCGTTTTATGTAATTTCGTATTTTCGTTCTTTTAATTCCCATATAATCTCCAGTTGGATTAAAATGCAAGTACGAACCGCTGCGGTACGATAAATCGTTTGCTTTCGGAATAATCAGACCCGCTTAACTTTTTGTCGAATATCATCGCGGAAGTAACGAGTTAATCATTGTTCAGTCTCGAAAGTAACGTCGAGCACGCGAGAACAAACCTATCTACGTTTCAAGTCGTGAATATACGGAACTTTGTCCGAGCGGGTCCATCGGCGGGAACATTTAATACCCAGCGGAGTTACAGATGCAATCTGCTATCGCGTCCGTATATCTCGCGGTCGCGCAACACTTAAGAAATTTCCCCGTTGAAACGCGGCGAAGTTCCGCCGACAGTTTCACCAATACGAATTCTACCATTGTGAGCTCCGTCGCCAGCCAAAGTTTATACGCGGTATGCCCCGGCTCATGTAAACTCCGAACGACTATTATTCTAATATTTGGTAAATCTGCGGATGAGACGCGGTTTCTACGCGCGATCGCGCCCGGGATTAATATTATCGCAGCGCCGTTAAGAGAGACATTCGCGACCCTCGGCACGCGGCGAAATATATCTCGAATTCCATCGATATGTCCGGAAACATAAACCGAGCGCTCGCAGCCTCCATTCGATTCTCGTTACAACGCCGAGAGGAATATCCGTACCTATATAACAATCGTGGAAAGACTTCTCTTTTTACGGACTTTCGTCGCATTCCCTTTGGATATAATAAACATAAGTTCCTTCGCCGCCCATTTTTCTCCGAGAATCCGGATGGAGTCGTTCGGTTTGACCCTAGCAATATCGCCTAAATGGGAAAGATTTTCCTGCAATGTTTTTCAGAACTTTGCCGATAATAATAAGCGATGGCAATTTTTTTTTTTTATTTTATTTGGGGAGAGAAAAAAAAATATGTCTCTTCCTTGAGGAAAAATTTTATAACGTGATTTGATAACACGGTGAATTGATTTTCGTACTAAAATCAACGTCCGGAGTTATCTTTATACATATTTCTCTATTTTTGTCTTTGCTGATTCGTTTTTTAACAAACGCCGGTAAGGCAGATAGAAAAAGTTTCTTCTTTCTTTTTAACTTTTTCTTCTTCTTTTTTTTATTTTTTTTTCCACGAATATAATTTAATATCTATATGTTTGTCTTACATTGTTAACGATTTTCATCGAGACGTATAATTTTTGACGCAAAGTTCCCTCTAATTAAACTCACCCTAACTTTTACAGAAAGGGAGTAATGAACTAATTCAAGTAATTCGCACATTGAAAAGCCATTAGAAATTTAGTCGGAACTTCCGGCAGCTTAAACTTTATTTCCCGAACAATTCCGATGGCACGGTGATAAATGACGGACGGGTTATCTCGACTATCCCGGCGTTCTTACAACTTTTCTTATTTAGAAAAATCTCAGATTCCATTTACATTCATTGCCGTTCTCTCTCAAGTACATCCGAAACTTCGGAAACCAAAAACCTCGTGCCGCATAGACTGTTTTTCACTCGTCAAGTTTATTCAAATATTTATATGTACGACAGAATAAATATTCGTTTTGATTAAAGCTAACCGAATTTTGATTAAAAATCAATAAAAAAAAATAAAATAAAATAAAATAAAATCTTTAGTCAGCTTGATTTTTATTATCTTGTAAATGTTAATTACTTTTATTTTTTGGCGTATAACATATATTTTCCCGCAACGCTTCATAAATACTCGCCGCGTAACAATTATTAATCGCGAAAGCTAATTCGCGTTAGCCGAGTGCCTTTATTCGTCAAATACGTACACACGTACTATTCTTCGACAAGTATGGAGCTCCGCTACCTGCGTGGTACCTGCCTGCTCGTTTGATATTCGACTGAGGAATGTAGTGGTGACGTTGAAATCGCGCGCGAGACAATGGGCCGCTTTCGCCGGGCTTTGTTCACGTATCTTACGCTTATGCAGGTGAGCGCCTTACAAAAGAATTTATACATCGCGTATTACACCGAACGGTATACCAAATATTACTTTCCACGTGTCGCGAATTTTTAAGTAGCCAACACGTTGCGGTATTTATTAATTAAATTAATTATTTGAAATAAATATAATCCACGTTCGACCGTGTAATTAAGTTAAAGCACCGTGTAGAACATATTATACGTTGTGGCTAGAGGCAGAAAGTTCATTGAATGTAAAACAGTTTTTTTTTTTTTTAAGAAAGAAGCAGGAGTAAATTACGCGTTCTTTAATGTCTATAAGTAATAAAAAGAAAAATATATTTGCTGGTAATTTAACCGAATATCGCGCTCCTTTTGTTACACTCGCGGTACTACAGTTTCTCCGCTATCTTACAATTTCCCGAGATTTTAAAGAAAGTACCAAGCTCCATTCACACTTTCCTCTCGAAAACTTCTCGCGACGTACCGTGTAATTGCATTGTTGCACTCGGACGCACCGTTCAGAACTAAAAGTTAATTCGCTAAAGACTCGAAAGCTTATTTCAAAAGGACGTTCTCCGAGCGCGATATCTAACTTCAGCCCGCGTATTCCTACGTCGAATTTACGAGTTTCAGTTTTGCGTCACGCGTTCGCGATGACGAAACGGCTAGGAGATTTATTTCCCGATGGCGCGCCGATGATTTATTCGTTAAAGCTAAAGTCGTTAAAAACGTTTTAAAGATTTTCCGCGAGGAGCTCCAAGGCCCTATGTATAGAATGCGATTATACAAAATGTTCAGGGTGTTCACTTACGTCGCGGTGAAGTAAAAGGTCACACGTCACCTGTGCGCAAGAGAAAAAAAAAAAAAAACCGAGTGTATGTTTTACAGAAAGCTTTTCTGTACTTTCACGCCCGTCCTTGAATCACGAAACGAGTCTGACCTTTTCGTTTTTTTTTTTTCTTTTTAAAGAACGTTCGATCGCGATCTTTCTGAAGTTGTATTTCCATTAACGTTTACTGGACACCGAGATCCGTATTGAAAATCTACTTTGAAATACTCGCGTTCGACCGAAACATTTCTCAATGTTCGAAGTCTCTTAGTTTCGAAACGTTACGTGTCCCCTCTCTTATGCTACCGCGCTGCATTTCCTTTTCTTGTTTCGCTCGTTTTCACTTCGCGCTGCGAAACGTTCCTTTAAACTTTCAACAGCTAAGTGTTGAAAGCTTAAAGTTTGTAGAACACGACTTCGAAGGCATTAGGTATGAATCGTGGCTTATGTAACTTCGGGACGATAAGCGTGGAAATTAAATAGTATATTTGCTACTCTGCAAACGAAGTTCGGTATACCGCTTGCATTCAAAATTATTTTTATAGGACGTTACTTCTCGAGTCAAAAATTAATTTCTACAATTCACGGGTAATAAAGTCTGTACGTTACATTTATACAATTGCGAAAAAAAAGAAAAAAAAATCGACATAATACCTAATATAATAAATTATAATTAATTGTGATACGTTTCTGGTTTTAATTATAAATTGAAGAGTATAAATTATTCAATGAGCGGAACATATCAATATCAATGGATCAACAACTTCATGCGTGCATATTATACGCCGCAACTATAATTATATCTATGCATTTAATTAAATTTATTACTCGCGTTTCGCATTATTGTTTCGAGTTCACGCGAAGCTTGGCGACTTGCGAAAATACGGGCGGAGCTTTAGGTGGGATTTTCGTGATTAAAAACCGTGGGGAAGAAAAATTAAAATAAATCTGCAGCTCTCTCGAAGCACATTTTGCGTAGTTGCTCACGCTGCCATTGTCAATAATATCAGCTTCGAGATTACGCGCGCTTGTTCTCAAGACAGCAAGATGCTTGTAACCGAGGAAATACTTTATCACGAAATAAAAGCCGTAGAGTGCGTTTGTACTCCAGATTGCTCGGAGTAACAAACGGGGAATGCATCTTGGATTCGTGTTTCAAGGGAATTACGTTCCGCAGAATAGAGAAATAAATAAAGACAGCTTGTTAATTTCATTTTAAAATTCCATAGCGATAAAAGGATTTATAAATATCGTTGTTTAATGAGTTCGAAAGGTATCGCGCGATGTACGAGATACTTCATTAACCGTAAAGCAGTTACGAGATTTCAAATCAGTAAGAGAGGATTCCATTCCAGAAATCCATTTTAAAAAGCGCGTCGTATGCGATCTCTCGGCAATTTTTATTTTTTACCAATCCACAATTTCGTACGTACGTTTGTTACATAATTGGTCTATGCATTTCAAGTAACCGTTTCGATTGTTCTCGCGAAGAGTACCGATCGCGAATGCGACTCGAGGGAAGCTCTCGCCTCCTGGAAAAAAACCACTTCGCTTCAATCTCAAACATTTCCCCTCGCGTTTATTTCTACGGTTGTAGGGCCAGTTAATGGCATTACAAAGACGTTTTCTCTTCCCGGTGTCAGTCGTCATTTCTCCGGTTAATGTCGGGGCTTTCTCGCGGATTCTACGCTTCGCGAGTAAGCTGCATCTGAAATAAGCGCGAGCCTAAGGCTAGTCTCAGAGGGGAAATGGCCTTCCCCTTCTTTTTCCCCCCTTTCCCTCGCTCTCTTTCTCTTTTTCTTTGAGGTCAATACGAGAAGTGACACTTCAGAGGTCAGGAAGAGCAAAGAGCTGGCTCACCCTTCGCCCGCCCCTCCCTCCACCCTATAAAGTCCTCGTCTCGTTTGTCTACCTCGGGCGGCAGGTGACCCAGTTCTGCCGGAACGTACTGCTCTCTAACGACTCTGTGGTACTCGAAAGGTATCAACCTGGGGTGAAGATACCCCCGCGTGGATTCGACCCGGCAAATTCACCCATAATCACGACCGCCATCGAGCTTTTACGTTTACACGATTCCGTTGGTGCGCACCGCTAATATGTAACGCGGAGCATGACGCTCGTAAAAGAAAACCATAACTTCAAAACGACGTTTATGACGCGTATGACGACGCGTCTCTAGAAGTCTGGAAAACTGAAAGCGTTATCAACGAAATATGCTCGTAAATACGCATTTATGTCTTTTATATTAATTATTAAATGTTTATAAGATATAACGTTCATAATAAATTATAAATATTATCTGATTATTATTTAGTTTCTTTTCTTTTCTTTTTTTTTTTTTCCTAAAAAGTTGGTTAACATTTTAAACGTCTAGCTGACCTATTTCGTTAAAACACGTTTCGACGTTGACGCCGTCCTAACTGATTTCCGCTCCGGACCATTGTGTTTCGAGAGAAAGAAATATTTTTCGGAACACCAACGGGGAAGGCTACTTGAATTATGGCATTCGGAAGCTGGCTCGCCCTTCGGCGCGTATTATCGATACGCTTGGTAGAATAGATTTTTCCCTCCCGCGCAAAATCGGGGGGGTACCCTTTTATGGGGCGGGAATAAAAGTTTTGATATTGCACAGCTGCGACGTTACTGATGCGGGGGACGCTCGGCTTTTGTTGCAGGAATTCCTGCTGGCGATCGACGTAACGTCCAGTGGCACGCCAGAGGAGAAACTGAAATGGGCATTCCGCATGTACGACGTCGACGGCAACGGCGTTATCGATATGCAGGAAATGACGAAGATCGTCCAGGTACCGTGGCTCATAAATAATGCATGCGCTTCGATTTATCTCTACTTAGTTGCACTCGGCCGCAACTCTTCCGGCGGCTTGCGGAATTTTTTATCACTTGACGTCAGTGCTATCGGCACAGTCAATCAGCAAGGAGGAGAATTGATTTCGATACATTCAACGCAGTGCATTTGCATAGGAAAAATACTACTTTCATCTCCGCTCTCTCGCGAGTTCATTAATTTTTTTTTCTTAATTTGCATCTGATGCAAATAATGTGCTGTTTCTTTCGCGATGATTAAGAGCGACTTAAACAATACGTGGAGCAAGATATTCAAGCGCTATTTTGAACCGTTTCCTCGATATACATTCTCGTGTTTCTTTCTATTTTTTTATTTATTTATAAAAAAGTCTTATTCAAGTTCGTAACGAGACGCAAGCAATTGTTTCGCCGTTCAGTCGAAATGAGGCACCGCGCGCTTTGTATAATTAACGTGCTGATTGCGCGGCAATAAATGAACACGGTATTCCGATTGGTACACCTCGGTGCTGTTTTCTTTTTTCCTAGCACAACGCACTGAGTGGCGTGTGCGGCGAATACCTAATATTTTACGAGTCCCTTTGCGCAAAAACGAACGTCGGAGCAATCGTACGGCTACTTCACTCGGGCCACGTTCTCGGCGCCAGGAAGCGGTAAGGCTTCGTTAAATACGGCTGTTGCATCTCATTTTTAAATAAGTAATTAAAGTTTCCATATGCCGCCCGGCGATGCGGCGCGATAGCCGAGACAAATAAAAACTTTGCAGCAGCAAGTTTGCATAATAAATTTCCACAAAATTGTGAGAGGTCGCGCGCGCGCGCTCCAATAAAAAGTACACTTATACATATTTAAACGGAAGCCTGGGGTGTTATTATTTTTTTGTTACGCATTTTACATGAATGCGCAAAAGTTTCGTGACGTCGTTGATAAAAGAAATTTCTTAAATCAAAAAGCATAGCCAATGTTATATTTTAATAACGTGAGTTATAAGCTTTCCCTCGTACGATTCACACGAGAAAATTTTTAAAACTTCTTTCCCGGCGTAATTTTAAGTGTAACAAGAAACAAAAGGAGCTTATAAAAAGCAAAAAAAAAAAATCTAAATCTAGAAGGAACAAAAAGGCTTGATAATAGTTTAAATGTGCCGCGGACGTGTTTTAAGGAGAAACCCGAAATTATTATGCGGAATAAAACCCGAAAATTAGAGCATGAAGATAAAATTGCGGTGAGAAAGCTAATTATTACGTTATATTCGGGTATAAATACGAGTAAATAAAAAAATTCGCTTGTGCACTAACGAAACGTGGAAAATCGTGATAAAAATGCAACGAAGTATACTCCGCGGAAATATTATCATTAACTTTATATATTTTAACACAGCATTTTATTATTTGATTTTTTTTAAGTCCGTTACTTGCGAGGTAAACTCGTGTATGTGTCGGAGTTCCTTTCATTACGGGATAATATAAACATATTTCATAAATTTATGCGCAACGAAATGTGGAATAAAGTATTTAGAACAAATAATAAACTACAAGTATAGTAATATAATTAAATGAAATTAGCGATGCTGATCTTTTTTTAATTTATATATAAAAATGAAATGTATACGTTACGGTTATCGGAATAATTATTGATACTTTACATTTTATATCAATTTTACTATCCGTTAAATTACGTTGCAATTAATTATTCTTAAATTATTTTCTAACAAGAGAGAATTTTAATTCATATTAAAAATATATAAATGTTAATGTAAAATATTCAATATTTTTATTCGATTTCCATGTCCATATTTATTCTTTGAAGGCTGTATTTTCATAAAAATCAATACTGCCCACTTACGATCACATAATATTTTTTTTAAATTCACAGTTTTTAATAACGGAGAAAATTGCATTAAAAGAAATGATAAACGCATTTTAATTATCGATAACCATCTAGTTTCGTCGGGCAAACGTGAATGAAAAAAAAAAAGAAGAAACTTCATTTCTAGTTTTGGATAAAATGTAACGTTGTATTCGGTAAAAAGTTTATCGAGTCGCCTAATCGCGTCCGTTAGGATACTCATCTTTACCCTGTTAGAGAAGTTTGGAACTTCCGGGACGGCGTTTCCACGGGAATTCCGGCAACCGGGGCTCTCTACGTTCAATGAAAATTAACGATGGAATGTTTGCCGAAACTCCGCGCATCCATGTTTAACACTTAACCGGTGAACATCTACATCGCGAAACGCGCGTTTCTGTAACTCAATTGACCGTACATTCCGTTGTCGAAACTCCCGAGTAGCCTAACAGCAGTTGTTGTTAATATCTCCGCGAGTAAATACTGCTCTTTTCCCAAATACTGTTTCCTTTTTTTTTCAAATCAATTAAATTATAATACAATGCGCACGTTAAAAAAGAGCTTTTGTAAATTATTTTTTATGGATTGATTCGCATTGTCTGCGGAAATAAAAGCGATGGACGGAAATACTTTTGCACGAAAATATTTTGCGCAATTACTGAATGCAGAAAAATATATAAAATCTATTTTTTTTCTTTTTCTTTCTTTTTTTTTAATGAAAATAACATGGCAGCTTATAACAATTATGAATTGTTCATTTAAAATTGTAGTTCGTATAATACATATTGCTATTTTGTATTCGTGAATTATGTTAGGTTCGAATTTCGTACGATACTTTTATAAAATAAACCTGATTATGCTGGTCGAGATGGATTTGCGACACTTTGGACAAACTTGTATATATCACCAGTATAAAAGTAAAGTAAAAAGAGGATTACATTTGTTTAAATAATTGTGTTCCGCCGGCAAGTCCACCGATGCGTTCGCGATAAAATTAATCTACTTTATCTCACGTCTAGCTGCCGAGTGAGAAAATAATAAATTTCGCGCATTTATCTCTGTCCGGGCGGTTTGCAGTGGACTAATCGGAAAAAGTACGAAAGAGAAATTCTAAATAAAGAATCACTGGTACGCTTTAGTGACTCTCAAAAAAAGTATCGGTGCGATAAATTATATTTTTGGGGCAACACGATTTATCACTTAGTCGAGCTTTGCTCAACTGCGAACGCAACGTACATAAGGGAAATAAATATGTGTCTCCCGAGCATGATTTAATTTCGGACTTGTCAATTTCAGTCGTGAATACCTACGTTAGATTCCTCGTAATAAATCTATCAGCAAGATTGATACGGCGACTAAGAAGAATTTTTTAATTCTCTTTACATCGTCACGTCACGTCACGTCCCGTCACGGAAAAGCAATCGATATTTCAATAAAAATTTGTATCTTATTTAGCAATGTTTTTTTTAATTATATATTTTTTAATTTATTAATAAACGTGATACTTAAAATGCGTTACATTTATTGAAACAGCAAGCAGTATAATGCAAACGTATTTTTACGGATCGGTAATATAGCTATAAAACGAAAGAAACTTTCGCTCGCCAGTGGTTTATCGAATGTTCATTAATCAGGTGCTGTTTTTGTATGCCCAAGTCGCGTAACCTTCGATCTTGATGGATTTAGGACGAACTCTCGTTTGAAAAACGTGACGCAGGGGTGGTTTTCGTGATTTACGACTTTATCGCGCTTATAATGCATAGTATGCAAACCTGCAGGCTCTGTTCGATTCTTTATTGGCTTTTCTTGCGTCGAATAATACTTAATAATAATAACGATTCGCGTATTATTTTTGTGCTAATAAGTTTATCTCTCCGAATTCGGCAAAATTACGTGCGTATGTGTTAAACATAACCGTGGCGCAAACTGAGATCAATACAAAGTTCCTAAAAGTTTTACATGCAGAACTTATCTGACACGCGAGAAGGTAAGTCATTAAATAAAAACTGCATCGCTCTCGTTACGTCAGCTCCACGGCTCTCCGCGAGCTATAATTGTATTATTATCTTTGAATTGTTATAAAAAGACGCTATATATAACCCACCCGTATCATTTTATTAAATTGCGGGATTGTTCGCAAATGTCAACTCGAAAACGTGGATGATCGATTAACTTTCTTTTCGAAATCATCGTGACGTATTACCGGTATCCTCGCGGACAGTTGACGCGAAAATATTATTTTCCGCCGTTGCGGATACGTCAAGGCAAAGACGATTTTTCAGCGACCGGAGGATGCGCGCGGCGGTCAGTTTAGTTTTTTAGGCGAGTCCGAGTGTCACGCGAGGAAACAAAGTGTTGTCCTTCTGTTCCCAGGCGATATACGACATGCTCGGCGCGTGTTCGAGCAGTAGACCGGCGGACAGCGCGGAGGAGAGGGCGAAGAACATATTCGCGAAGATGGACGAGAACAACGACGGGCAGCTGACGCAGGATGAATTCCTGAAGGGCTGCCTCCAGGACGAGGAGCTGTCGAAGATGCTCGCTCCTTAATCCCGACGTCGCCGCACTTTCGAACGGGTCGCCGACGAGCGATCGTAAAGGGCAGCCCGCGTACCGACTCCCTCGACAGCTCGACGAAAGCGACCACGCGTCGCTAACAACATAGGCCCATCATCGAAATGGACACTCGCGTACGCGCGTTATTACTACGCGAAGCGCGTAACGGCGAATTTCCTACTAACCGCGCTATTACCGCGACGGTTCGATAACGAGGTCGTCGCTCGTGTGCCCCGAAGGCACGGACTGCGATAACGATAGACGTTCGAGGAGGAAACGGCAATTCAAATCGTGCCGACGTCAATCCCCGCGGGAGAGAGCGACGGATCCGAAGGAGAAAAGATTTCACGACGGACGATCGCAGTGTCGCGCCCCACGAATCTCGGATCTTCGCACGTTTTACTACGAGACGACGGTTGCGCGCCTCGGTCCCGAGGAAGAAATCTCGCTGGCACGGGTGGCAGGAGGGTTGCGACGCTATTATCGTCGACAATGAAAAGGGATCTGATTAGGTCGCGTTGGTCCTTATCTGTTTCGCGAACTCGTCACGTCGGCGACTGCACAGCGGATCTTGTCCGGATTCAAGGATGTCTTTCGAGTGCGGTGACAAATTAACGCGACAATTGCACCTTCCGTTCTCGCGGGGAGGAGAGAAAGGGGAGGGAGAGGTGACGATCCTCGTCGTGAAACCGCGACGGTTCTCAAAGTCCCGTGATTTTGACTTAACTGATTCCGGACAAACGATTCGCTCTGTTCTTCCGGATTAACGGTCTCGTCTAATAACACGGTGACCGAAAACCGTGAAATCCTCTGATGCGCTTTAGGACTTGAAGAGATTTTGCACATTGCTACAAACAATTTTACTCGCCGCAGACGCGGCTCCGTTTGTTTCGGAAACGTGACGTTGAGGGATTTAATTTCATTCTGGGCTCTCGTCAATAATTTCTAAAAATTCTTTCTTTTATAATTCAATAAAATAAACTCCAGGTGTAAATAAATCTTAAATTCACGTAATTCTGAAATAAACTCCAGTCAGATTTGACCCGATTTGTGTCTCGCGAATTTTTCTTTACATGCTCTTCGCATCGTCGCACAAAGACTGCTTTTTCTAATTCCCCGTAAGTACGTTAGAACAGCTCAAAGCGAACTGTGATTTCAATCTCGTGTAAGCCACTTGTTTATCACTTAAATCTCTATTCCATTACTCATTCTGCAAGGCCCGTTTGATTAGATTACGTCACGGGGGTCGCAAGGTTTACTTGTAATCCCGATCATTAATCAATAATCGCAGAAGCTCTAAATAAGATAAGAAACACGTATGGCGCATCAGAGGATTGCAATCGGGATTGGAGGACCGGTTACTGCAATCGGTACGAAATTGCGATCTTATCGTCGGGTCGAGCGGAGCTTCGCTGATGGGAAAGCGAAAGGTGCTTCCGATGCGAGAGCACCTCGTGCGAGCCAACGATCCCGAAGGGACTCGCGCGAGAAAAAATGCAAGGAGGACCGTTCGCGGTTCGTCGGAGGCTGCGTCGGCCGATTCGATGTCTCAGATCGTTACGCGCCTGCCCCGCGTGAAGCCGGTGGCACACAACGAAATCGCGAATTACGAGGTAAACGTCGCCTAGATAAGGGGGAATTAATATCGTTTAAGTGACACAACGTTAATTTTATACCGGCGGGGCGAGCAGCTCCGTTGCACCGTCGGCCAGCACGCGCGTCATCCCCGAGAAATCGATACGTACGATGCTATTACGGCGTGCAACGGATGCGGGGAGAGAGTAGCACCTGCAGTACGGGTCGTACGTGTTATCGTGTTCTGCCAGAGATCCACCGGATGTCCGTCGCGCGAGAAACGCGGGTCGAAGAAACGATGGCGAGAGGTCCCGCGAAAGACGATAAAAGTGGATATCAATTTCCGGACAGTCGAATTTTTCGAACTCGTGTCGTTTCATAAATTGACTGCATCGCGCTCTTTGTTCTCGTTATTACTTTATTTTATTTTATTTTTCCTTTTTTCTTTAGGGGGTCTATGACTAAGTTTTTTTTTTTTTATTTATCTTAGCAATTGCCGCGAGGAATTCGTGTACGTGAAAGAATGTTTTAAATGATTGTATATTCTAATTTAACTATGATTTAATTTTTCTTTATTTTTCTTTAAAGAAATAGAAGAGAGGATAAGAAGTAAATTAAATTAATTGTGAGTAATCACTACTGAAGTTAACGATGACGAATTCGTTCGAGGAAATTGAATTTCTTTTAATTACGATGGTTTGGTTTGAGATTTCGCGCGATATTACAAACGTTATTTACATAAAAAATTACGAACCTTTTTGCTATTTTATTTACGGGGAATTTATGCGGGAAGAAAAAAGAATAATTGACTCCATTTGTCGCTCTAATCGATCTAAAAGGAACCTACTCGTGTAACGATCGTTTTGATCCGTTCAACAAAACGTGATTGTCCGCGCTTACGACGGTTTTTTTTTATATTTTTATTACGATGTTTCAGAATCTTTCCTTTTCTTTTTCTCGTGCCCACGTGGCATGTATAAAGATATATGCGCCCGTAAGAAACATAATGTGCATCGAGGTCAAAGTGCTTCACATGCGTGTATTTTAAGATTTACGAACGAGCGTCACACGTGCATCGGATACGCGACATCACACGTGACGTTCTTCGCATGGCAGATAAGTTAAGGAGCTTGCGGCATGTACGAAAGCGGAGTCGGTCATTTTGCCGTCGAGAATCCTGTGCACCGAGTCGGTTAGGTAAGTCATCACTGCATATTATTTATTTTCCGAATAAGGCAATTTTTGTTCGCGATTAAAAGAAAAAAAAAAAAAAAAATATGAAATATATTTCTAAGGTATATTTTTATAACGAAATAATTTCTATTTCATCGATTTAATTTATGGTTTTTCAACGGTGGTCTAAAAGCTGTAAACGAGAGTGCGTCTCGCTATGCCTCGCCGCGTAATGCACAGAATTAACGACGCTGTTTGTACGCCAACGTGATCGGTACCAAATGAGACGAATGATCATTAAGCCCGCGGTACACCTACGGTACAATCTCGTTCTTGATTTATCCTTTGTGTACCCTGCTGCGCGAACGCTTCGATGCACGCTGATATCACATACGTTACTGATCGCGCTGTAATTGCTTGGTTATCCGTTTCCAATAGTTCCGCAATATTTCTCGCGGTCCCCGCGGTAATTTGCGGCATCGAACTCTTCGTTCTCGCTACAATAACTAATCCTAGAGGATTGTTAGAGGAATTAAAAACCTTCGGTCTCTCTCCGCGGGTATCATCGCAGACGTAGCGATTGAAAACGAAGCAATTTATATTTACTCGAGTTACGTGTTTATATTCGCGTTAAATCCAAATAGAAAATTATCTAAAAGTTATTTGTAAATTCTTTTCCACCAAAAGGGACGTTTAAAAGTCTATTTCGTATTTTTTTTTTCTTATCTTTTTCCTTTTAGAATGAGCGGAATTGACGTTAGAAACAAATTGAACAAAGTAAATACAAATAGATTGCAATTTATGTCCGAAACGATATGGGTCTTCGTGTTTAACTCGAATTAATCAGGGAGCCATATTCCCCAGACCATTTCAAAGCACATACATTGCAACTTGCAAGCTTATCGGGCAAGGGAACCACGACTCTTACGTGTGCCGCGGGCTTTGGACAGAATCGATCAGATGGCCGAGCGTAATAAGAACCGGAGTCGCTTTGAAGGCCAGCGACGATTTTCGCATGCCGCACCGAGAATGCTTTTCTGCCGTGCGACATTGTGCGACTAAATTACCGCGGGTGAAACGACTTCAGCAGCGCTTAAAACACATCGCGATCCGAGTGGATTTCTGGCTAGAAAAAGGAATGGCGTTCGCGCTCGTATTTGCGGGTTTCTCGCGAGCGAGTTTTCTAATCGGTCCAACGATTGTGAGCTAAACACAAAGGACGCACGTAACTGGGTCGCGATTCGGGACGCAAACTAATTTGCAGACCTTACGAGAAAAATGCTGTAAACTTTTAGGCGTTAACGAGTAGTAAAAATTCTAAGGAATCCCGCGTTAACGGAAATATCAGCGATTCCTCAGCCGTTGACGAGAAGGAAAAAAGAAATAAAAACGTAATCCGAAGAAATCAAAACATGTATGCGGATTTCGTTTGTGGATTATAAATTATTACGCTGACGCAATCGCAATTGTCGGATCAAGTAATCTCTTCGAGTAAGATCACTTTGCGAATAATTTGATCAGAGTACGTTTTAAAAAGGTTCAATACGGCGATCGAATTTATTAGAATGAACGTTCGAGCAGCGATTCCTCAACGTAATAATTTATGACTCGTACGCGAAGCACAAATCTGTTCGCAGCGTAGGTATTCGTTAATCCGATCAGCATCAGAGATGCAATATTTTTCTGCGCAACTGTTAGTACACTCTATATACTTATATATTATCTCGTAAGACGCATCAAATCGACGAGTAATCCACTGCGGAGATATTATCGAGTTAATTAATAGTTGTGAATACCAATATATTGAATGTTGGAAGATAAATTAAGAAGCTCGCGGCGCGAGTGAAGCGTTATAAAACAATTGTGCAAAATACAATTGCTCTTGCGAGGAATATAATTAAAATTAGTCCACGGATGAGGGAGAGGATAAAAAAAAAAGAAAAAGAGAGAGAAATAACGGAAGGAGCTTTTAATTAAAATCCCATTTTATCCTTCAGTGTTATTCGGCTACAGTTATTAAAACGGACGAAATCTGAAGTCTTATACATCTCGAACGGTATCGACACGGGACGGGTGTTGTTAAAAATTTCACGATAAGCCGCAAAGCGTCTGCGACTCGGGCCGAATCTGTTTAATCGAGGCGAAATATTCTACGGCTACGATCGAGTGGACGGAGCACATTCGCGAATCCCGCGCGTTTTACGGGTTTCATAAAGATCGATTCTGAAACTTTAGCAATCTACGTAGAATTATAATGAAAGTTTCGAAGACGGTAGCGTTACAAGATCGTAGGTCTTGTGGAGATTTCTTATAATTAAGGATTTCCCCGATAGATTTAACGGAGCGCGATCTCTTTGGCAAGCTTCCACGGTAATGATTACGATCGCGTTTTGGAAGAATTCCGTTTCGATAATCGGCAAGGTACCCTCCTCCCTTTTTTGTTGTCCTTTTTCCCCTCTCCTCCCTCCCTCGATCATTTACTAACGTTCCTTCTTCGCGAATTATTAGAGCGCATGTGTAATAATCGCAGTATTTTTTATTCCCGCAAATAAAGAAATCAAACTTTAGAGACTTCAAAGACTTGTCGGGAGCGTGACGTAAATTATATTCGTTGTGTAGTTACTCGATGAATAGTTTATATATGCCGTTAATGAGGGAAGAAGGTGAGATTTGAGACGAGGGAAAGTAGTTGAAAGTGCGATCCGTTGACGTTCGCGATCGACGAACGGGTTATCGATCTCAATTGGCGACCAAGTTTGACGAATCCGCCGGTCGCCGGTGCGGGTAGGATTAAAATTAATTAACGGTATCAAAATTAATTGCGCGCTAAGATTAATCAACGGAACCAATCTATTAGGCTCTCTCGCACCTACGTTAATGAATGGTATCAATTTTGATCAATGGTAAACGTAACACCAAAAGCAAATTGCCGGTGCCGGATTGATGCCGAGGGGGGGGTCTATCGACTTTACGGTCTATTTTAACAACCGGCGCACTGAAGGAGCCCCGCCTTCTCGCCGCATTAATTAACGAAGAACAACGATAAGCGGACCACAATGTGTTATTGGCACTTCAACGTGAAAATCGCACCGCGAAGCGGTCTCCGACTCGCGACACGTACGCGAATACCGCATTATTTTTTCTTTTTTTTTTCTCTCTCTCTCTCTCTCTCTTTTATTTTCTGGCGGGGTACGTAAAGATAAGTTCTCGTGTAAGACGAACAATTCACGTTTCCCGTACGTCGTATGTTTAAAGCTGGTCGCGATAATTAGAAAAGGTACAACTTTCGCTCGAATCATGCACTCGCTCTAATGAGGTGATAGACTATTAGTGATAGCGTTCGACCAATTGTGTGTGTTTATTAGGACGATGTGCTTTCGGTACGCGCGGTCGAGTTCTCTTGTACTTTCCTCCCTTTTGCCCTCCGCGGTTCTTCGCGAAAGAGAGCACGCGTTGCACCTGTCGATTTGATCGATTTCGCGCATAGCTTTATCCCGCGTAGAATCACCGCGGACTACGTCGGTATTGTGTAAAAGCGGCCGCAGCGATACGAATTAAGGATTCTTATCGGGGGAATGGTCGGCGAATGGCGAAGGATCTTGATAATAATATTTGTTTTCGCTCGTTATTTGCACGCAATAATAATCGTTGGATGCGCGAAATCACGTCGAGATCGCTCGTGCTTCACGGCGGCTTGTTGCTTTAAAGAGAGATTAATCGAAATGGACCGGAGAACGCCTCCGCGCCGTCGGGACAAATAAAAGTACACGCTCATATATATATTTATATTAGGCTAGGTACATATCATCGGCTCCTTCCATGACGCGAAGCGAGAGGGATGTCCTCTCGCCTCGCGATTTTACTGTCTATGTGCTTCAGTCGCAACTACCACGATTACGTCAATTTTAAACGAAGAAGAGAAGATCTCTATTCGTTAATACGATATTTCGAAACGTACATAATTATATATATATGATATATATTATATATAACGTGTTATGAATATTAATATATTATGAAATATATATTCTATGTGTGTGTAACGGATCTGTACAAGTTCGTTCGTAAAAGAGCGGTCTTATCCATTGGCGATAGCCGAATTTAATCTTGTACTTTCTCGAGAAAAATAATTAAATTTTTCCTTTTTTTTTTCAATAAATAAAACAATAATAAAAATTCTCAAATTAAATCGAAGGTTTGCATATAAATATCGAAACCGTGTGTGAAATAAAATTCTGAGGTTTAATAAAATTTTTCAAGTTGGTTTTAAAAATATTGATAAAGAAAAATTCTTTGATCAAAAAAAAAAGAAAGAAAAAAAAATTAATACTTTGGAAACGTATTTTAAAGTATATTTGTACGAATCACCAATGTGTAAGATCCTAGATAGACGCATTCGCACTATCATTGATTTAGGTACACACTCGCGTTTTCATAGCTGATCGCAAAAGATAAAGAAAATTAAAAAAAAAAAAGAAAAAAAAAGAAAGAAAAAACTGAGGCTCGGTTCGTAAAAATCCACGCACGATCTCCGAGTAGATTGGGAGGGGAAATAATGCGGGGAATCGGACATCGTAGCTCTCTCCTCTCGAATAGAAAGTGCAGCATTGACAATCGACACAATAAGAGTTCCCATTTACCAAAGAGTCGACTTTACGTAGGCGGAAGAATTTTATAAAGCTTAAGAACGGACCTAAAGTGCATTACATTATTAGAGGAGCCGTCATTTGCGTCTCGATTGTCGCCCCCTTCGACCGTGTGTGCTCAATACCGTGTGTGTGCATGTTGCGTGTGTACCCCCCCTCGTTCGCGAAATTCACCCACTTCGTTTTACGTGCACGTAAATAGCAAAACGTAAATGCGCACCATAAAATACGCACGCGCGCGAATTACGCGTGTCCAGAATTCAATTTCCGTCGTACCAGATTGATGGCGTTTCCGCTAATAAGCGAATCGCGAGCTAATACTTGAGCACCAATTTTAAACGTCGACTCTCTCTCCGTCTCCCCCCATCGAGATCCATTTTCGCGGTTTCCGCGGACCGTCACGCGCGCGGCGCGGATCTTACACGGGATCAATCGAGATAACAGTGACGTCAGAACGTAACTCCTTAACGAATGGTAATTAGCGATCGGCATCTCGAGTGAATTTTCCCCGTGTTCATCGAACACCTCCCGTCGTTCCCGGGTTCGTCGTGTTCGCTCCGATTGATCCCGATTCCCACGGCTCGCCGGTAAATTACAAAGACAAAAGTCAATTTCGAATCAGCGAGGACGCGATAATTAACGTAACGAGGAACGGAAGCTGCTGATCGAAGATTCGAAACCAACTATTCTTACAGTCTATACGATTTTATATTTTTCTACGCCCTCCCGCTCCGCTTTGACTTGTCCCCTCTTTATCACGCGCGATCTCTCGAAACTGTCCCCGACATCTCTCCATTTCGCCGGCGCCTCTCGCGAAACGCGTCTAAGCCCTCGTAATCTAAGTAATAAACTTTATTAAACCACCGGCTGTATTGTTTTGCCACGCGACTAAACTCTCTCGCGTAACTGGAAAATATACTTAGGGCAAACGTTTCCTGTTAGGGACGATCGTAAACTCCGCTTCGCAATCTCGCCGATTCCGGCAGAAATGTTTCCGCGCCGTTTGACATTTTGACGGATGTTTCACCGACGGAAGTCATGCGGATTGCTCGCCAAATCTCAAGCCCTTTGATAGCTTCGCTAACTCGTTAGTTATTCGAACCGTCAGAATGGGAATCGTTATCTATTGTGTAATTTTATCGGCACTCAATTTTCTAATGGGTATCGCATCGCGTGCTCCTTTTAATTTTTTTGTATTTTCACTTTTAATTTAAAATTTCAAGTTTAATTATTAAATCTTTAAACAAATAGCTCTCCCTATATTTTTATATGCTTTTCGCATTTTTTTTTTTTTCCTTTGTATTTCGCCTTTCGAATTTTGTACGGAAAAGATTCAATCTCATCTCGGTAAATGATTAGAGAATTTCGATTGCAGGTTGGGAAAGGGTGTTCCGGTCCCCGCGGCAGCTAAGTGCGATTTCGCCGATAAATTTAATCTTCCACGAAACATCGGCAACGTCAAATCGATAACGTCGATCCGATTTGACCGGGGATCAATCTCGTTCACGAACGGTGCGAGTTCTTCCCTGCCACGGTAACTGCGTATCTCGATTCGTTCGCTTGTAATATCGATGAGTTGGCTCTACGCTGCAATTTCCGTAGCTCGACCTTACTCGGCAGAAAGATATCTCGCTCTTAGCCCTACGCCCTGATTAAGTACGCCACGGTATCACTTATTTAGGTAACTACCCGCGAACGCGAACTTAAATTAGTGCTTTTCCTAGTCCCTCATTTCGCTGCATAAGAAAAAGAAAAAAAAAGACAGAAATCTCAGACGGAAAATGATATTCCTTTTCGTAAACGTGCTCACGCTAATTTAAATACGTAGCTAATTTTTCTCAAACCCAAAAAGGAAATTAGTCTCGGAGTAAATTTTACGTATCCAAATTAACGCGATTACCGTTTCACTTTTATACAAGAATTTTCTTTTTGATAAAATAAAATTTTTTTAAAAGAGCGCTCTTAAATATTTTTTTTTTTTAAACACAAGTCGGATTAAATCGTTCCTGCGAGTACGCCTTGACTTCGTTTTTTATATTTTTTTTCCTTTTTTTTTTTTATCACGGTGTCCGGCTTCGATCGACGATAAATAAATAATCGAGCGTGGTCACGCGTGGTTTTAATTATTCATCATGTCGTGCGCGACTCGATCGCGATGCGTGTAACAATAGAAGCCAATTCTTTTCTCGTCCGTTATCTCGCGTTTCAACGATCGCCGGTCGAAAGGGATTAACGTGCGGTACGTACGCGTTTATCGCAAGCGTAATTACCGTGTTATTCTGACGTCGCTCTTATTGCATTGAATATTCATCTGACGTAGCGTTAGGATTGAACGGTAATCCTGAGAGAGGCGCGTATCATGGCGTCCGGAGCTTATCCGCGAAGGAGATATCCGCTCGTTTCGTTATCACGCCCAGAAGCTTCGCCCGCACGCTCACGCGGAATTAACTTTCGGAAGGACTAAGTCAATAGTTCGTGCAAGATTATCGTCGCTGTCTCGTTAACGGAAAGTATTTTGTACGTGTATATATACGTGATAAATATCTATATAATAAATATCTAGTTTAACTGACGTAGTTTCCGTCGCCAAATGTAATCAAATCGAGTCTCGACTAAAGACGGTAACGCCGATAAATGTATTTTTAATTAAAACACTTCGTTACGGGGCGATGTTACTCGACTCGCAATTTTTTTTACTTTTTTTTTTCCCGATCCCCCGGTTCTGCTTTACTTCATCCACGAAACAGAGCGGTTATCTTCAACGTGTTCTTATATTCACCGTTTCTAAATTGTATCATTGAATGCAATTTTTTTTATACGCGTTAATTTAATAAGAACTTTTTTTTTACGTC
The DNA here is from genome assembly GCF_019399895.1 of Cardiocondyla obscurior. Lineage (NCBI taxonomy): Eukaryota > Metazoa > Arthropoda > Insecta > Hymenoptera > Formicidae > Cardiocondyla > Cardiocondyla obscurior. Next base: position 7,956,493 of record NC_091864.1, read on the forward strand.
GAAATCTCTGTCTCGATTCCGTCTATAATTACACGTTCTTTTTTTTCTACTTGAATTACAAAAACGCCCTGTTTTAGAACGCAATTTTACGAAAGATTACGAGGGGAGAAATCGGAGGAAATGTTCTCTAATCTCGCTCGCCGATGGGTTCTCTTTTTTTTTTTTTTCTCTTTCTTTTTTTTATGATAGTATGACAAAATTAACGTTAACGTGGTCATAACGTGGAACACGGGGATTGAGACGCGAATCCGTGATCAATGTCTCTTCAACGTATGTATCTAATGAGGAGGGTATTCACGAGGAATGCACTGTCGTTAATTACAGTCCTTGATTCGTAAGCGCTTTGGACATTGTGTATTACGGATTAATCTCCCGGTACGGACTTTCCGCGAACGTTACTCCATTATTTTTAGCTCGTAGACTACTTAGGATCAGATCGCTCAGTGTATGCGAATAAAATATTATACGCAGGTTTCTTAAATTATCTAAGAAATAGTTAAAACTGTGAAGAATTTTACGCTAATCTTTTTTTTGTTTTTTGTATTTTTTTTTAACTCGCGGTTTTGAGAGATTTAAAAAGCGACGAAAACGTCTCGAACTTGTCCTAGTGCGAGAGTTAAATAGCGCACGAGAGATCTCTTGTACGCAAGTTCTAGGATTAGATTAAACTATGTCTTGTATTTGTGATCTTTGAAGCTAATCTTGCTTCGCACAGAAAAAGTACTCGCCTGTGCATGTTGGCATATTCCTTCTTTATCACGTCGCAACAAAAAGAAAAAAAAAAATTTTTTTTAATTGATACCGCGAGACGGGATGTGTGACGAGAAACTTTGCATCAACAAAGAAACAAAAATTTTATAAGTATCTAATATATGAAGAAGTAATTAATTAACGGATCTTCGTAGATATTGAAATTTCTTATAAATTACATCGTTAGGTATTAAATGGTCTTAAATATCGTTCTTAAATATTAGATAATAATGATTCTCATTGTGGCACCAACTGCTTCTCTGAAGATGCAATCCTTTTTCATTCTACGATATATTTGATAGGGGAATAAACAATCGTTCAATAAGAAACTAATGAAACGTTAACTGTCTAAGCTAAGGCGCTTTAGATTTGGTCCCGAAAATAATTCTTATCGTCAGGATATTACCAAATTTTTAGAATGTATAAATAAATTTTATGCTTAACTCTGATAAACTCTCGGCGCAGGTAATAACGCAAATTTTTATCCACCTGTTCGTATTAAAAATCTTAGCGGTACTGTGCTAATTTTAAGGTAACGCAAACTTGTAAAAAAAATAATAATAATAATAATTAACTACATAATTATAATTTTTATTACTATATGTAACCGGAGAAAAAAAAAAAAAAAAAGAAATCAAGTTAATCGAGACGTTTCGTAGACACATCTATTCGAGATATTAGACGAGATCTCTTAGACGTACTTAAACATTTTGGGGAAAAAATTACGATATATTTCATAGATCATAATAGAGAATTAAGTCCCGCGAGCTAAGAGCGTATTCACGTATTTCCGATTTTAGAAAACGGAACTCTCCCTTGATGACGCCGATTGCATCGATCGGAACTATTGATGTGCACTATATTTCCATCTGCACTGTAACGACCACAACTATTTTCTCGGATACATGCGATGTCATTGATCGCCTCGATTTGCTATTTTCGCGTGTATCCAGCACGCGAGATCTAGACCGCCGGTGGCCCTAGAAGTCATATTTCAACGCGACGTGCATCATAACGCGACACGTTCAAGCGAGCCCTATCTTCCGATTATATAATTTCGCGAGCAATTAAAGCCGAACGCACGGGATTGCCCCGCCGGGGTTATCCGATCGGTGATCGCAGCGTACGTTTCAGCCAAACAACCTGGGATACCCGTACTAAGAATAAATCTACGACGATATTTCCGCCACCAGCAACGAGATATAAATTGCGCGTTAATTTATAACCGCTGCCTATATTTGGGATTACGATCTGGATTATGCAATGACTTTATGATCATCGTTCGAAGCTCTGATACTGCTATTATCGTATCACTGACGAACCGTGCAAAATTAATTAACAAATATCCACCGATGCCAATTGGCAATCGCGAGATGCTTTTAGCAAAAAAAAAAAAAATTTCGGCAAAATTTTAATTAAGCTCGAAACCAATCAAAAACTCCGTCGGCTTACTTAGTATCAATTATTTCGGGACGCTGTGCCGCTCTTGAACTACGTCATTGCCGATGACGTATAAATAATGCCGATATATGCGCCCCGGAGATTTCGCGGGCATGCTACTTCCTAATTAACTCGACAAGTCCGCTTATCTAAAAATCCGAACTCCCAGGCGTATTACAGACGTCCTTGCGAGATAATCGTGGGCGCGGCGTTTTGCATACGGTCGTTCTACATTTCAAGTAAAATCGCTTTCGCGGAGGTCGTTTCGCCGATCAAAATGCGAGACAACAGACATAAATCTTTCAAGGGGTATCAATTTGCTCGAAGGCTATAACGAGCATATGACTCGCGACTTTTACTTCGTCACGGAGATAAAATACCACGAGTTCTATTTCTTTCTTTGTATTTTATTTTTATTTCTCTTCTTTTTTTTTTTTTTTGTTGAAAGTAATATTCACTTTGTTAAAAACTTTCGTTTGCCGGGCAAAGAGTTGTGAGTAAAATAATGAAGCTATTAACTTCAATGTTAAGTACACATTATTCTAATGTGTCCTGCGCAATTTTGTTCCGCTACTAGCGGAGTAAAAGTGGAACGTAATACGGGGCGCAACAGGAAAAATCGATAAAATGTATGTTTCAAACAAGGGCATTATAATGCAACAACATTAATACCGCTCGATTAAAGCCGCGAAATGTACTACAATATCGTGAAAAATACGGTGAATATTCCTAACAGTTGATTCCATTTTCCAGCAATCATAAATTTCGTATTAATCGTTGAAATTGTCTTATGCACGAGTTACGCGATTTCTTTTATATTTATATTATTTAATATTTTTATATATAAATTCTTTTATACAATATTATAATTTTAGTTTGACGGTATGGTTTTTCGATTTATTCCTTATAACATCGACTCCGACGCGATCGAGAGCAAAGACGAAGTTATGTTACGCGTCGTTCACGTTTCTGCGAGACTGAGGCACGAGAGAACGTATGCAAACATTGTCATAGAAACGTGTGCGAACGTTATCTCGTCCTAGAAGCCATCTCGTTCGTCTCCCGGCGTACGTTTCACCGCGATGCAACTCGCCAAAAAACGCCTCGGGGGAGAGAGAGACTCCGAGGGATCTCTCTGGCCCCCGAGACGCTCAAGATGCAGGGATGTTGCCTGCCGTTGTCACTTATCTGTACGAATAAGCGAGATTGCATCGCCACACCCCGCCGCTCCCTCGAGAGCGAATCTATCGTGCACGCATACGTGTAAAAGCGGACATAACTCAGTATAGAATTTAATTATTTACCATAAGACCTAGCGTACTTACGTATTATAATTATGACATTGTGGTATGATTAATTCCGTTTAAGCGATATGTATATATAATATGTTATATATATATATATATATATATATATATATATATATATATATATATATATATATATGGGGACTTCGATATGTGTCTGTATCGAAGTGAGCTCGTGTTTTGTATGCGAGCTTAACGCGCGGCAACGGACCCGCGCGAGCCCGCATATTATCGTCTCATTACTAATATTATTATAATAAAGCACACACTATGCTCCAAATGTATCATTATTATTGCTCTATTAATCTTGCAATTTTCTTTTTCTGTTACAGTTGCGTGAATGCGTGTAATTGCAAGTGTGCGAGTGTGGAATAACACCTTGTCCCGTCCTGTATCTCTCCGCCCTTAATTATAAATCCGCGGCGTGGAACCGAACATAAAACTCCCGCGATTCGATTGAAGACCGGCTTCCGTTGGCGATTCGTGAGAACCTAATCTAATCACCTCTCTCATATTTTCTAAAATTCTCCCTACGCGGAGCGTTAATTGGTTTTTTTTTCTTTGTTAATTAATTATTTTTTTTTTTTGTAGCGTGTTCGCAATATTCAACGGTGCCGATCGCAAAGGCCGGACGTTAATAAAGCACAAAGGACCTTATAGCGGCACGCGCGAGCCTGATTTTACGCGGGATCTTTTTTACTCCGCATCGTCGTCGTTTTAATATCTACGTAGCCTTTGACATTCAGATCGCTTATAGAATTTGCGATTCTTCAGCGAGAGAAAGGTATACCGTGCTCAGATGCGTTCTCCATTCGTTTGTCCTGCGCGCTAATTGCAGCGGGCCGATTGATCTCGAGTGCGGCCTCGGCGAGGTAATAGTCGTTCTCCGCGATTAAACGGTGGAAAAAAAAAAAGAAAAAACGGTATGACGTATTGAACGGCATCTGCCCTGCTGTCGTTAAGTCAGGCCTGATCGCGAGAGTTTTCTGAAAATCTCACCGAATGTCTTTTCTTTCTTTCAGGCGTGCCTGGTGGAGAATACCAGCCGCGAAGCGTGTTGTGCTTAACGGCACTATTAGAATAGTAGTCTAGTTAGTGCTTTAATTACCTGCTAATTGGATTCCGGGATTCGTCGAGGAATCGGGGATTCTGGAAGGGACTTTCAGCAGCCATGGGGAAGCAAAACAGCAAGCTGAAGCCGGAGGTGCTGGAGGATCTCAAACAGAATACTGAATTCTCAGGTACGCCGCTTTTCACGGTTAATTAACATCCTTCTGACGTGCCATTCGGTATTTATCTTGCCTACGTTGTAACTTGTAACGGCACGGCATAATCAAGTTCCTCTGGAAAAGATAAATTAAGTCTTACAAATAAGCCTCGTGATTATGACCATTTCTGCTCAAAGTACGCCGGAGAGTTAACGTGCACAAATATCCCGCGGGATATTAAACCCGAAGGTATCGATGAATATTTAACACGTGGATTTATGTCCGGAGTAACGTGTGTGTAACGCTGCCGCGTGCAAGTAATATTTCACCTGACTCTTTCCTTTTGAAGATGCGGAGATCCAGGAGTGGTACAAAGGGTTCTTAAAGGATTGTCCCAGCGGACACCTCAGCGTCGAGGAGTTCAAGAAGATATACGGAAATTTCTTTCCTTACGGCGACGCGTCGAAGGTAAATGGAAAAATCCCGGAGGAGGTTTGCGCGAGCGTGATCGATAAATTTATTAACATATCGCGTGCCCGGCCCCGTGCGAAATTATTTACGTTCCTCAAAAATTTATCGTACGACTTCCCACAGTTCGCGGAGCACGTATTCAGGACATTCGACGCGAACGGCGACGGCACGATCGATTTTCGGGAATTCCTCTGCGCTCTCAGCGTAACGTCCCGCGGCAAGCTGGAGCAGAAGCTGAAGTGGGCCTTCAGCATGTACGACCTGGACGGCAACGGTTACATCTCGCGGCAGGAGATGCTGGAAATCGTGACGGTACGTTGCCAACTCATGAAACATCCTGCCTCGCGGTTTCCCGCGCGGATGCGGGAGCCCCGAAATACAGTTCAGTTCGGCGGTTCATGGTGTAATAAATTTTACCCTCAGCTTAATGTATAGTCTCGCCCCGTATCACTGCTTCCATGTTATTAAACGTACTCCGCTGATTTAAGAATTTCCCCAACCCCTGCTTCTGTGACACTAATGCCTCGTAGCTCTCGATGGAAAAGGTGATTTTAAAAGTATTAATACTCACTAAATTATGACAGTGATAAATGATTTTTCATTAAATTGTACTCCTAAAGATTTCTTATTTCATACGTAATTAATTTTCTACGTTTTTTTTATGTATTATAATACTGTATCATCTTTTATGCGTTAATTAATTAATATGTCATAAATCTTTAATTATTCTATTCTTCTATTCTATTCTTATAATAATGTTTTCAGGCTATCTATAAAATGGTGGGCTCTGTGATGAAAATGCCCGAAGATGAGTCGACGCCGGAGAAACGAACTGATAAGATATTCCGACAAATGGATAAGAACAAGGACGGCAAACTATCGCTTGACGAGTTTATTGAGGGTGCGAAAAGCGATCCGTCTATCGTGCGACTGTTGCAGTGCGATCCTAGTGCACAAGCTCAGTGAGGCCCTGGGCCAATACAGACAAATATCAGTATGCCATCTCCATACCTGAATCGGTGCCCGGCCCAATTACTGTCCCAAGCAGAAGCGATACGATCATAAAAAGCCTTTCGCTGGCTACAGCGACCCGTCGAGAAAACCATCGAAACATTATCTGTGAATGTTTTTCATTTTTATGCAGTATAACTCGTTAAGAATCTGTAGAGCGCTAACATTTAATTTATTAGCAATTTGTTAAGCAGCTTCTAAAAATAATTTTACCTTGCGAACGTTTTTTATTTGAAAGATATGAACTTACGCGCAAACTTAATTGTCATCAGTGAGTTTTATTTTATTTCTACGTTTTAGGAACGTTTGAATAACGAATAGCTCTTTTTAATTTTAATTGCTTTGTGACGAAAAGCTAGAAAGTATGTTGTCTCGTTGTCCGAAGATATTGTCTTGGAGGTTTCTCGTGGATTCTACGATCGTATAGCTTTGTGCAAAGATTTGTAAGGGTTTCTATGAATTGATCCGGTACCCGAGAGGTCCAGGGTCACTGGGCCCATGGCACTTGCGCATACCGCAAGCTAGTCTACAAGACTAGTCCAGTCGCTCCGTTTCATTGACGGATCGGTTTAGCGAGAAGCTTGTTACGCCTATTCGGATCGTATTAAGAAGTGTCGCGTCCATTTGAAGGAGAGGACGTTGCGTCGATGTCGTCGGCGCGCTTAGGCAGGCTGTGCATAATTCGGTCGGGACCGATTGATTCAAAATAATTTTAGCGAAATTCTAAAAAAAAGAAAATACTCTGTGTTCGTAGTATCCGTATTTTCAATAATACGCAGGACGAATGAGAGCTTCGATGAGCGATAACGTTCCATCTATTTTTTTCCCCATTTTTTCCCTTTTATTTTTAGAAAGCACGCGGATCGAAATGTCACACGTGGTGTCTTTGTACATACCAGATTGTATCGCGGCATCGACGCACATCCTCTGACTACCGATCTCAATGTATGGAGGTTCGTAACGGTATCTCGCTCTATGTGGCCGTTCTCGTAGTTGCGCATCGTCCCGTCTCGGACGGGCAGGTGTCACCGGGAGACTACCAGTCGTGCGGCTACTCTTGCGTCGTGCGCTAGCAACGAAAACTTAGTGATTTAGAGATCCACGAGATTTTTAGGCAAAAGTCACTGCGAAATTGCGATCGGCGAGACACGCGGCTACACGCTAGTTAAACGCGCTTAGAAATCGATCTAGAGCTTGATCCAGTGAAAGAAAACGGACAGCTACGTTAATTTCCCTCTTTCATCGAGGGTGTCGAGAGAAACGCGCGAGTCGCTTCGTGCGATCGTATACTGAAATGTAGATATGCCGTCGCCGCAGCAAGCGTCATATCTGCCTTTCAGTCTATACGCCGTAGGTATAGAAAAAGAATGGCTAGTTTGTTGCTTTCGTCGCAATGTCTCGATTATGCGGCGCTATCTCGGCGACGAAGAGCTGCTATTCCATCGAATCACGGAAAAATTAATCTTTCGCATTGCTGTTACTCATCTCGCCGTTATTTTATCGATTTCTGGTGACCTTTGTCGTTGCGGTGGTACAGTACGGACGGATGTAATCGTACACGGATAGTATAACAGATTCGCTTCTTTCCAATCTCGCTAAAGGAGATAAAAAAAAGAAAAAAAAAGCACGATCCTTGCCGATCAGAGCGACTGGCCCTCAACTTTAGAGATGGTTCCGCGTTTCGTCGAGCGATCGGCGGACAAAGATGAGGAGGTAACCAACTGTGCGCGCACGCTGTGCCGTATTTAGAGATTTATTTTTGTGAATGCGTGCGTCCTGCGTACTTGTGAGAGCGTGCGAGAGTGTGCATAATATATATTGTCTGTTTCGTGCGTACGCGCGCGTGCCCGATAAATAGAGAAGCGAATGCGACGAAGAAGAAGAGACGGCTCATGACGCGAGCCTTATCGCCCTCCGATTAAATGTCAATCGACCGGATTGATCGCGATAATTATACATACATAGATATATTATACATACAATAATACATTATTGATTACAATATAGAAAAGAGCGATGAAAAAAAAAGGGAGATCGCGAGAGCGCGGCCGCCGCGATCGCGGTCTCTATCCGCGCGAATTGTACACGCAGCAGCAGAGTTCTGACGTTTCGCGACGTTTGCGACTCGCTAAGCTACCGCACAGTACCGGGCGAAATAATCAATTACCAAGTAAACGCAAGCGTAAGTGATCCATGCATCAGTATATTGTTTTTCCGGTATGTCGAGAGTGACTTCCGACGGCTTCTCTCTCACCCGATTGTCGAGAAATGGATCTTCACCGAAATCAGTTCTTTCTTTTTCTCCCCCATGGAGGCTCTCTCTCCTCGCGTCACTTTCCCTTCTTCTCTTTCTTTTCACTTATCTCTTATCGAGTAGCGTGATCACATTTCGACCTGTGCTTCAATCGGTATTTCCAAGGGAAAAAAAGGCCCTTTCGTTGCGCTGCGCGCTCCCAATGAGGCACCTAGCTCGGCAATGTAACGTTCAGAGCACGACGACATAATAAGAGAATTCTGAAACATTATTATGGTTGCTCGTTGTGCAAAGCAGCATTGCGTGTTGCAAGAACGCGTTATACAGATGAAAATATATATAGATGATACAAGTCTCTATTATATCTTTATTATTGTACTTTCTAAGATGTGCACTGAAAGGCAGATGCAGCGTTAAATAAAAAATAAATAAACGCCGCATATGCCTTTCATTGCACATTTATTCACCTCGTGCTCATTAATATTTAAGGATAAAGACTATTTAATGATATTTCTCTCTAATCTCTCGGTATAGTCATTGTATAAATAAAATTAATAACCTCATTAATGTTAACGCATACAAATATATTATACACACGATTAAGATTCTAAAGCTATTCTTGAACTTTTCCGATTAAATTAAGGAACAAATTTTATTCTGCGACATTATATCAGAGACGACTTCGAAATATAATTGACAGTAAAAGGGTAGCTGCGTTCGTTTAAAACGAAATTCGTGTTACAGCATGTAGCATAGGACTGCCAATGCGTTTCTGTTAAAACTTGACGGCAGTCGTACACTGAGATGCACGTTAAATTGTATCTTCAAACGAATCAAGAAAGCAATAAACACGAGGATAATATCGCGACTAAATCTTGCTGCTCGGAAACGAAGGTTGTAAAGATGGTGCAATTTTTTCGAATCTGGCCGAAATCCATTTCGCGGACCTTTTTCATTGTGGCGAGCGTAAAACGAACAATGTCAGAGTTGTGCCGATTTATCAGAACACGAGCTATATCGAAGCGATCGCAATTAGTAACGCGCACGGTTGTCCAAAATAAAATAAGATAACAATAGTTACCTGTTCTGAAAGTTATCAATTGTTCCGTAATATCAATTATTTAATAACGACGTTTTCCGCTTAAAAATCGTCTTCATATGACAATTCATACGCGTCTCTTTTATCGACATTTTCCTTTTTATTAGATTTATATAATTGCTGTGTCATCGAAGGAACATACAAGTCGCACACTACTTTTTGTTATTTCAACGTTAATTTAGTTGACTTTTTAAGAGAAACGTAAATGTGAAAAACCGTGATTTCTCTTTCTTAAGCGTAACTAATGTTATATACTTTTGCATCCTTATAATACTCCCATGCGATGCAACGTCGATGAAAAATGTTTACACGTGTGCACGGATTTGCAGTATTACTGCCAGTAAAACAAAAGAAAAAAAAGGGGAAAAAAAAGAAAAAAAAATCAAAAGCGTAAACACATATTCTCATTCTAGAACTTAAATATATTGTAAATCAGCATTAATGCGTCTAGCTTTATATAACATAATTTCACTACTTGCTACGAAGTAACAAATCGCGCGAGTTTGAATTCGCAAAGTTCATTTGTCATTTTGATATCGACCGCAATGTTAAAACGTAAACTATTCTGATCGACGCTGCGTCGTCCGGGGAAACTGTAGAGTAAGTAATTCACCGACGTGGGTATAGAAAGCACACGTTACAAAAGAGGCAACTGATCCGCTTTGCCGCAAATTAATTTGATCAGATCCGTTGTTTTAATTCGAAGCTAAAAATGTTTTTAATTAATGTGAATGCCCACGGTGTAAAAAAATCGAGATGAAGTTCATGAATCTACTCGTTTTCTTGCTGCGCGGATACCAGTAGACGCGCAAAGTGTCGCTTATCATATTAAATGATGCGAGAACTCGAAAAAACGTTTGAGAGAAAAAGAAATGTACATTCAAATTCATTTTTATTTACTAAAGTTATCAGTCGATTTGTCAATTAATCATCTGGAATCTTCTCGCCTCGATTAATGTGATTAGTTTATTGCATTCGCAGCGTAACACTGTCTCTGATTGTACGTGTGTCTCGAGATCACCCTGAAAAATTACGCTTCTTCCGGGGCAGCGCCTCGGAGAACTTTTCTCATTTCCGTCTGATCGTACCGTCACGTTCTGATGTTTTCGTACTCGATGCGATACATGAGGAAAGAAACGCACGCCGAAAAAAAAATCAATTTATGAGCCCCTCTTCTTCGGGAGAAGAGAATCCGATCTTTTCTCGCCGTAGCGATCTCTTCTTTTTCCCCAGTACTGCTTATCAGAAAAGTTAGTGCAATAGCTCGTCGTTTCGCGGAAAGTTGCACGCATGGAAAAAAAAGAAAAAATAAATAAAATAAAAAGAGAAAAAAAAAGTAAGAAAGACGCACAAAAAGGAGAATGGATTTTAAGGAAAATTTATATACAAAAACGCGAGAAAAGAGGGCGAGTGAGAGATTCGGAAGTCCGTTGAAGCGATATCGGCGTCACTCGCTGCTCGTGTGTTTGTCGTGATATTTCTTCCTAAGCTAAGATATACGCGAAGTTAAGAGTTACAATGTGGACCGTAAAATAGTTTCTCATGTTATTATCGACGTACAACAGTTCACGAGAACGATAAAAAGTAAACCCTTTGACCGAGGGAGACATGACTTCTGTCAAAATTTAACTGTACTACGTTCTTATATCCCCGATACTCCTGTTCTATCTATATTCTATGATTTCGCTCTTGCCTAAGGGGTCGTAGCGTTCTTGGCTAATTAGAGTTTCATCCCCGTCAAACGGTATCGCAAGTTAATTGCTTGTGCATCAAGGATTCTATAGCTGCTTCTATCACAGAAAAAAAAAAAAATTAATAATAATGATAAAACCTATGCCTTATACAAAAACTTCTCTGCACCCTCTTGCCGACATGTTCTAGCCGTGTACTTCGATAACGTTTGGAAAACGCGTAGCTCGCGAAGTTATCATCGAAGCGATCTCTTTCCCAATATTTAGAATAAATCGAATTTCTGAAGACTACGTTCTATCTCTGAATCGTAAATCTTTTATCGCCAACGTTTTAAATATTTTTCTTCATATTTCCGGCACTCGCCGTTTCAAATTGATCGAGTCTTCGTGGGCTCGAAAGCGCCCAAACGTGAGCCATGAAAAGTAGATCGCGAAAGGATCGGTGAGTTTTACGTGAAAAGATCGAAGTATCTCGAGTCGGCGCCTGATATTTTATCTCGTAGATGTGTAACACGCGAGTGAAACGCAGGCGTTCCGCGGCCGAAGATTAATCTCTTCCCCGCGCACGAGCTTCACCACCCGCATATGTTTTTTCTCACGACTTTCTCGGTGTCTTACAATACCACCCATCGTTTCAATGGCCGCGAAAATTATTCTTATCACCCTTCGGGGAATCTTTTTCCTCCCTACGACGTCCCTCGAAGCGTCTGTCGACGTTTTCGAGACGCTGGTTACCCCATTCCCTTTGCACTTCCGCGCCAACACGGGGTCGATTATCGTTACTTTGATATGTGGCATTGGTGCTAGGTGTACAAAGTACGTGTTCTAATCTTGCATTACGTCTTTTGTCTCCCTTCCCCTTTCTCCCCCCGGCGAGATATAATATTTGTTAAACTTTTGCACGTGGCCGCGTCCGAAAATCGCGCGGACGCGATAAAACCATCGCGGATGCGTCTCTCCCGATCTCGGCGGTGTTTTATATTGTAGCAACTGTATTAACTCGCGGGCGATTATATTTTAATATTATTTGGTTTAAGCTCTCAGGACACGATTAATTTATTTCCCCTTTTTTTCCTCCCTTCTTCCCTCCGTTCATTTCTTGCTTTCCATTCTTGTTGCGAGGACACGAAACGCGACGTAACGTGCGTGATCAATGTATGCGACGTCGTGCAAAAAAAGAAAAAAAAAGACGAAAATCAAAGCGCACGTTTTTTCTTCTTTTCTCTTAGTATTATTTTTTCTTTTGTCTTTCTTCCCTTCCGTTTCTGCGTTCGAGAACCGACACGACGAAGAATACCACTAAGATATTAACGTTGTGTATATGAACGTGAGGTGTTACAAAATTTTTATTTGCTTTGCGCTTTATACATATTTACTGTAAGTGATAATTATTACTAGTTGTTTATTATAAATAAGAACGAATCACTCTTGTGTATCAGTTAAATTGCTACATTAAAGTGTTGATATTATACTCGTTTAAGGTGCGTCTCAATCGATTCCCTCGGAAATCTCGAAAGTGCTCTCATTGCAAATTCCCTTATACATCTAGTCGGATTGTCCATTGCGTTGATTGTCCATTTCACTGCGACATTTTTTATAATTGCTAATATAAGAAATGTCCCGTTTTGAAACTGAACGTTTTTTAAATTTATTATTATTAATTAAATAATTAATTTTTTTTAATGATTTAGTTATTCGAGTTGTAGCTTGGTATCAACTTGACATAAACTACTTCGTTGATAATATTAACAGATATTATACGCTCCAATTCTCAAACGCTAGCTTCCTTTATTATGCTCTTTCCCTGTATCGATTTGAGTAAATCTTATTTCTCTGGCGATATTTCTAATATATATTCTAAAACTTCGTAAAAATGCTATGAAAGTAGCGACGATTTTCGCGAATCCAGTTCGATTTTTGGGGAAGGTGCGCAATATAGAAAGAATGTTCCAACACAGTTTAGCCTGCTAAATGGTTATCAATTCTATAAGTTTTGTATTGTTTACACATAAATTATAGAATATCTAAACGGTTCCTTTTTTTTCCTTTTTTTTTCGATGTCCTGTGAAATTGTACAATAGAGTTACAAATAAAGATAAAGCCATACTTTACGTACAATCTGATTCAGTCTTTGCTAATGTCGTGTAATAATGTGCGAAAGAACTAACTAACAGTTAGACTATTTAAGAAGCTAAGAATTCTTTTAATCAAGATACTGGAAGCATGAAACTATTCAGCTAGCTTTACACAAGATTGGTCTTCCTTATGAAATCGTCAAATCATGATTATGATACATTTCTATACATTATCACCAGCGTCGAAACTAATCTTACTTAACACGATACTCCTGAGAAACTGTTAATCCATTGTTTTAATAAACTCGATTGCGGAGCAAAACTGCGTCCACCAATATTGTTCCTCACCCTCTAACCGATTCCCATAAAAGCTGTCTACATATTGAACAGTTGATAGCAACGACGGCGGATTAGTCTGAAATTAAATATTACTTAAGAATCCTGAAATTTATATAGAAATAAATTTTTTTTTTACATACCTTGATTATGACGTAAACCAGCACGGGAATCAGATCGTCGGCAGCAGGTATGCCTCTTTCCGACGCCATGGAGAGGAGATTCATGATGGTAGTCGCGCAACGAAATACACACTGCAACTTATCCCTAGGAGTCTTGTACGCCGATATCACAGCCAATTCAGCCTGCGCCCATGGCCAGGGGCATTCGTAATGATAAACCTTTGGAATGCGTAGGTCTTTGTGATTTGGAGTTACGACCTTCGCCAACTTTTTGATGTGATCGTGAAGAAGCTGGTCCCTATATACATCTCCATCTCCATTTGGATAAAGCGCATTGTGGTACACCCGTGCCATAACGGTTCTTTCCACCACGACTCTCGCCAAATCTAGCTGGTTGGTGCTCGCCGCTAAAAGTAAAAAGTCGAAATATATTATTTTCATTAAAACAATCGTAACTTGTAATTGTAATAATTAATTTTGTTCGCATACATTGCCAAATCGGATCATTGTCCATTTCAGCGTGAACCTTCCCTAGAAAATTATCCACGAGATCCTGTTTTTCGTCAGCCAACGTGAGCTTTTTAAATTCATCGCAGAAACGTAAAAGAAAAGTCTCTCTTTTTTCCAAAAATACTCTTACGCAAACAGATACGAGATGATTATTGATAGCATCTCGATCGCACTTAACCCGTACACATAATCTAAAAAATATAGTGGTTATATTTTGTATTTACACATATATTGTATATAAAATTATATTTATATATAAATAGTACCTATCTAAATGAGCTAAAGTCGACAGTAATCCTTGACGACATCTGATTAAATATGCGATATAGGGAGATCGCTTTTGATAATCTTCTCGAAGGGATTTGAAAAGTTTTCTACATCCATCGTCATTGAATAGTCGCACGCAACGTAAAGTTTCGTGAAGATGAGCAATCAGTGCCCTATCCTGCAGATTTATAGCTTCTGCTAGTTGTAGTTGCAAAAATGCAACTAGTTCGTTTTCCTTTTGCGACCAACGATGTCTCTGTGATGAAATTTTGTGATATTAGATATTGTAAAGACTTTACAAAGAAAAAACTGAAAAATTTAATTTAATTTAACAGTTCTTTTTAATATAAAAATTATTTAAATTTAAATTAAGTATTCAAATTTTATTCTGCACTTTATTTATGATTGAACTATCAATCTTTAATAATAATAAATACCTCTGAAGTATTCCATGGAATGTGTTGAAGGTCTGCAGTGCTAAGCACCATACGCAATTTCCTTTTAGCATCGGCGAAAGCATAAGATAACTCTACATTATTAGGATCGATTGAGAGTCTTTCGTCTTCTACCTCTTTTGTACGAGATTGATTGCTTTCGACCGAAGCTGTGTCGCTAGCTGCGCTCGGTTTTCTTCGATATTTTGCTAATATGTCATCGGTGGTGTCTAGAATTAATCAAGAGAACAATTTATTGAATTATCCAACATACAATAATTGCTAATATTATTTATATCTTACCGCCTGCAATGTTACCGGATGATGTTACATCCTCGGACATAATCCTGCGTAATCTGTGTCGGCATATGTCAACGCCATCACCACCGGCTTCTCGGTCAAAGCATCTATCATCCGTTCCGCGGATTGCTTTACCTCTGCGATTTCGCAATGACAATTTTAATTTACCGAAGAAACCACGTTTGTTTTTTTGATCGTCGTCCAACATTTCTTTATCACCGCGTTCGGCAGTCATGTCAAAGCTTATGCTTTTTGGAATAGCTCCTGTTGATGCGTTTGGTTTGCAAAAATTGGGAATTGTACCATCTACTGAATCGCAAGTACCATTAACTGTTGGCGTTGGTAAATCTGAGGTTGAAATATTATTTTTCACACGAGGCTCCGATCCGGAACTGCTGCTTGATGTCAAGCTGGCCGTGCTTAATCGGCCGATCGTATCTCCAACTGATGTTATACAGCTATCCAGTTCCTTGTTTTAATTAAAAATCACGTTTATAATAGCTTCAGCAACAAAGCAACAGATTAATATAGAAACAACGTAAAGAAATACGTACCTCCGTTTTCGCGTCACCGTTTTGGAACTTTTCTGGCAAAACAGGCGCAGAAATATGATTAGCTAATAACAATGCCGGTGCGACTGCAGCCGCGGCGATGTGATTGTGCGCAGGTGCTTGACGTTCAACTTGCTTACCATTGTCAATTTGAAGTTTATCTATCAAGTGAACCAGCCGATCGTCCCGTAAAGATTTACCGTAATCCACGTTACTTATATTGTTAGCGTTTTTGTCTACATATTCCATTGTACTTCGTCGATAATCGGACGAGGTTCCGCCACGACCTGTTACATTTGAAGACGATGGCAATGGAGATGTTGTTGGTGATGGATGAATTATCGAAGTTCCTATACCAGTATCATCCCGAGTTCCCGAAATCGATGAAAAATTAATGCTTGAACCATCCGGACCTAAAATTATTTATTATATAAATTCAAATAAAAAAATATTTAATATTATATCAATATAACATTATGTAACTTCAATATATTTACATGGAGTTGCAGATTGGAGAGTTTCTTCATTTCCCTCGGAATCTGCGCGACTTTCTATTTCAACCTCGGATCTAGCAGTATCGTCAGATCTGTACAAATATTAAAAATAATTAAAAAATTTTACAGTTATTTACTATTTCTTATTAATTATTTTTAAATTTTACATTTAATAATAACACCAATTTTATATATTAAAGAAAAGAATATACCTGGCAACGCTAGCAGTGTCATCGGTATCTACTTCAGTTAATCTTTCAGAATCACTAGCTAATACATCTGTGCTCCAGGCTTCAGAAGCGGTTTCGCTAATATCTAACATGGGCGTAGGTTCGGTAGGAAGAACAGGTGCAACTTGTTCAGGAGGAACAGCAAGCAATATTCGATCCTGTTGTTCAACTATTTCGCTATCGGAGGCCAGCACATCCGTAGACCAAGTATCAGATACCATAGAAACAGTTTCATCTCCTAAAAAGTACAATGCGTACGTAAAATTAATAATTTAATAATTTATAATATGAATAAATTAACAATTAGTGGAATTTATCAGGTTTTCAAAATAAATAGTTTATATATATATATATATATATATATGCACATACCTTCAATGAGCTTCTTAATCTCAAATTTGCAAAATTTATCATCAATTTCCGATCGGCTTTGTTTGGTTGGAATATTAGGCGGCGGCAAATCCAATTGCCTTACTTCACCTGCAGCGCGTCCGTCGTCTCCTTCAGTAATTTGAGATGATGGTGTATCTCGACCTGACGATTATACAGAAAGAAAACTTATAATTACTCCTTACACTAAATAAAAAAAAGTAATAATAATAAAATTAATATAAATTAAAAAATTAAATAAATAAATAAAAGGGAATTCTTTGAAAACTAAATTGATGTACCTGATATATTAGGGGTTCCTCTACCCGACACATTGGCGGATACCATATCTGAGAGATTATCGTTTTGATCTTCTGTCTCTAACTCCAAAGATGAAGCGACACTGTGATTGGAAGCAGCTTCTGATACAGCTTCTAAATTATCGGACGTATTCCCAATTGATCCTTCGAACAATACTAATTATTTTTATTAATGTAGATGTGTATAAAAGCCAAGTAATACGTAACTTTATATTAACATTAATAATAAAAAATTATTTTTAAAAATTTATACGTAAAGTTTAGTTAGTTCTAAAAAACACAAATACGTTATAAAAATTATTAAAAGCAGTATTAAATAGTATATTCAGTATCAGAGAAATTGATATACCTTCGTCATGCGATAACGAAAATCGGGTCCTCTTCTCCTGCGTTTCGATGCGTTCACCGTTGCTATTTTCTTGTCTAGGATGATCAGGGGCGTCATCAGGGAGATTCAAAGTAACAGGTCCATTTTCCATACTACTTTGAAGCTCCATGCATAAAACCTAAAAAAAGAAAAAATTAATTAAACAGATTTTATTTAATGTTAACGTCAATTAATTTAATACAATTTTTAAATTTAGTATTTCCTCAGAATTCTAACATTAATACGTAATTATACCTTTTGTTCACTGAGTAGCCCTACAGATTCTCCAATTGTCGGACCAAAAGGTATGACTAGCACGTCTTGAAAATTTTTATCCAACGATTCCTCTTCAGGAGCAGCAGTACCGTTAACTTCTTCTCCGCCTTCGTTTGTTACATTTGGTGAAAATGTGGTCATTCTAATACCACGTCCTTTTCCTGTTAAAAAAATATTTAAAATTATAATAATTCGAACATACATATATAATTATTATATTATTTATATAACATACCTTTTCCTACAGCGACGCCTCGTTTGCTGGGTGTGTCCAAATATTCGTTACTTAGTCTATTATTATGCAACGAACCCGAAGGTAATTGCGACAGCATTTCTGCTAATTGTTTTCTATCAAACGAATTATGTGATACTGTTTCTCCACCGTTATCACCAACAATCGTGTTCAAAAACGTAATTAAGGAGTTTAGCTCACTTTCCGTAAACAACGCTGCGGATCGTGACAGGCCTTGAAATTTATTATTGTCAATTATCGTTGGTTCCTCTTCAAGTTCCTCAGTCGCGCCGTCCAACATCGAGTCTATTATAGAAGACACTGAATCTTTCTCAAATTTTTTGTAAAGATCAATAACTTTGTTGTCGATACTTTGATACTTTTGCAACGAAAGCATTTGTAAGATTTGCCCGACTTGCATTAAATTAAACCTCGCGACATAACTTATCGGCGCATCCGTAATGCCGTAAGGCTCGGGATTAACTATAGCGGGGCAAATAAAGTAAGTAAATACAAGATCGGTGCACATTGCGTGCACTTCTTTTGGATCTACATTTCCGTTCTTGCTGAGAAGTCCTGCCATTTGCCTTACAAGCCAGCAGACACTCATAGGAAAGCAGTGAATTGTTTCGCGAATGTTGACGATGAATCTCTGCGTTATGCGATACAGAGAATTAACTGTCCACAGTCTGTAACGCTGTAACTTCGCTTGGTATTCAGGCGTGCCTTCCTTCCCGAATTTCTTCAATCTCTCCGCAGGTGGGAATCTAATAGGCGCTTTGTCCGGATCTATGTCCAGAAACATTTCGTCCTCCATGAGTAATTGCACTATAGGGCTGTGCAAAGCTGCCGTTAAGAAGAGCTTCGCAGAAAACAGGCTTTCGTGAAAGATCGAATAAAATCTAGAAAACGCGCATGTGCCATGCCTGAGCAATCTTCGTGGGTTATCAGACGGAATAATCTGCAGCAGCATGAGGTGCCTCAGCAGCTGAAGAACCAAGCTCTTGTCCTCCGGCAATATACAGCTGCCGTATAATCCGGCAGCCAAGCATTGCACAATAGTCTGCATCGATTCTGGAATGACTTTGTCGCCTTCCACCAGGCACGAGGCTAAGAGTTTAGGCGACTTTCGTAGCGCACCCAAGAATTCCCCGTAAGACAGGCACGCCTGGTAGCGCAGATATTTGTACGCGTCGATAAAATGCGAGTTCTCCAATGCGTTTGCTCTCAAGCAACACGACGCCGGAGTGCAATCTGGCCTCGCCACTATCAAGCGATTCAGATTGACCCTCTGTTGAGCAGTTATCCACGCTTGCTGCGCTAACTGCGACGAGACGTACAAGACCTAGACACGACAGAATCTCATTAACATACATATTAATCAAGTCTATATTTTCATTTACAATTAACAGTCTCTGAAATCTAGTGATGAACGTTACTCACTCGTTCGTTAAGAGTCTGCAGGTTTTGCTGCTCGGAATTGACGAACAGTCTTTCCTGCCGCAAGTGACGGGCCAGTTCCATCATGTCCCACTGTAGTGTCCCGTGGGAGTCAATACTGTTAATTGATGACATTGTTGGATGTACCTGTAATGTGGAAGACGACTATGTAGAAAATTATTAAAAATTTAATTAAAATAAACGTGTCGTTCGTATAGTTACTTGTGTACAATCCTGTTAGTCAGTTATCCTCAGCACTCATAACAACTGAGACAAGAACTACTTCACGCCGAGCCTCAGAACTCCGCACATATGCTCGGCACCGCGATCTTCACAGGCGCACGTGGGGGAGAGACGTGGTGGAGGCGTCGCTTCACCTAGCGGAGTAAACAAAGGTCTTAATACGAGCCAGACTAGTCTCGCGTATTGCATAACGCGAGCGTGGCTTCACGGCGATGATATCATAGGAATGGCACTCAACGTCCGCGTCATTCTATCTCTATCTCTCTCTCTCTTACTTTCTGGCTACGGAATGTCGATTGAAGATAAAACGAAGACACGTACCTTCGAGAAGGGAGCCCGTTGGCTGCAGCCGCTGTCGCCGCGAAGGAAAAATAAATATCGTTCAGCTCGAGCTCTATCGCGTGCCTTCTGGCGACTCGTGATCTCGATTATCAGGTGACAGTTGTGACCTGTGACAGCTGTGACAGGTCTCGCATCCCACCACGAGCGGTGCCCGAGATAAATTCACGCGTCGCCGAGTACGACCCTCGCGCGATTCCTCGGCGTAGCACACGCGTCAGAGAAACACCCCCAACGGCACACGCACATCTTCTGATTGTAGGTTAGACTCTCTCGGTCGACAAATGGCCGCGGGTGCTGCGCGGTACCAGCTCGTACGAAGGACGCGCGGCGTTGGCGTTTTCAAGCGAGCGAAACGGGAGAACGGCGCGGATCAGCTGTTGCGAGAGCTGGAAGGAACGGTCATCGTCGATGTGTCCCGATCGTTTCATTTTTGTCGCGGAAGCACGTATGACGAGGTGCGTTATTCCCGCGTTAATAAAAAGTATCGGCAAATGTATATAAAATAACGCTTTCGCTTTGGATTTTCCGAAATCTAATAAGATCAGAACGTTATTCTATACGTATGTATATTTACTATCGTTAGGTCTACTCGAACCAGGGTTTGATTAATTTAACTGGAGGCTAAACTATAGAAAAAATCAAAGCCCGTCCACGAAGGCTTCTCTTTCGTACATATTCGATATCAGATTTCGGGTCAACGTAATCGCGGCTCGCAGGTCGGAGCCTTAGCGATAAATAAAACGTGAACTCGACGCTAGAATTAAGTTTCGAATTAAAACAGCAAGGTATCATTGTCGTTTATTAAAAACTTCGTGGGCGTAGGTCGTAATAACTTGTTCCACGTCTAGGTGTCGCCACGTGGGCTTTATTCGGAACGTGAGCTATTTCGGCGGCCTTTCTCTATCTATTGCGATCGCTCACTTCGCGGCTACAGTAAAATAAAAATTTTTATAACGTTACGCTGATTACTGATCGTTGATACGTGGATTCTCGATTGCTAATAATTCGATTCAAACAACAGTGAGTCTTATTACTCGTCTACTTGTAACAGATTACGCCACTGATTAATGTACGATCACAATTTAATCGTTAGAATCGATGGAGCTCGCTTCCCCGAAAGGTTCGCTTCCGATACGTACTTCATTGTGCTCTTTCTTTTTATTGCAACAAAAAAAAAATGCGAAATTTAATTTTATTGCAATTATTTCAAGTTTGGCGAGCTCACGGACAGCCTCTCGATACACCGCGGCAGATCTATCTCCCAAAACAATAAAGTGCAGTCTAATTCTGAAGCCAGAAGCCTCGATTATCGCCCTAGAGAGTCGGTAAATCAAGTGAATATTTCAGCATAATCTATTCAATATTCAGTCTAATATTAATTTGTTATTACTTCGTTTTTGAAAGTACAAGTTTTCTAATTTTTTTTTTTTATCTTTCTTTCAGGAACGCGGTAATGACTTTGATAACGAGCGGGATTTTGGGGAACGGCTGGAATTTCGTTCTTTAGGATGCAAATCTGACGGTTGAATAATCGCGCGCCCCGGCGCGTACGTCCTCGTTAGACACCACGCAAGCAACCCCCGCGTTACATCCGCAAGTAGTCGTGCCAGTTTTGGCGCAGCCGCGCGCAACGCCACCGCCTGCACTGCGCCGGTATTATTTTAACCGCGTAGGGATGGAAGGGGATAGGTCGCGAGCGAGAGAGCGTGCGTCTACGTCAGGAAAAGCTCCGAGCTTATTGGTCCTGGTCCATTGTTGCGTATTGATTGCTGTAGAGCAGTGGTATGGTCGTCGGGACACTCGGTCGTCCTCGTCGTCGTCGTCGCCGTCGCCGTCGGTAGTGCTCAGCCGATTAGGTTAAGAGGAACGAGCGCGCGCTGTCGCAGATACAAGGGCGAGAACGGGAAAAGGGGAGGCGCGGAAGAATAAAGAAAAGAAATAAAAGAAAAAGAAAGAAGAAAAGGAAAAGAGGAAAAGGCGGAAGAAAGTAAAAGAGAAAAAAAAACGACCGTTCGCACTGTTTGCCGCGCGTCGTTTCGCGTCGAGTTTAGCTTCGCGTTTCGCCTCGCGTTTCGCCGTCGACCCGCGACCTCGCGCTCAGCAGTCGTCACTCGAACGAGATACGAAAAGGGAGGAAGTAAAACGCGTGCCGTTGCATACGTTATATGCAGCCGTGTACGTGCACGCGCGCGGATAGATACCCGAGAGGAAGAGGAAGGTGCACGTGAATACGAGCGGCTGGAAGAACTCGTCTCTCGCGTACTTTTGTGCATTCGTGCGGGCCGCGCGTATGTGACACGCGGTAAAAGCTGGTGCATCGTGAGCTCGTGACCCCGTTGCCTGCGTTTCCCACCGTCGCCCCGGGCCGTCTCTTTCTCGATCACGGACCTCGACTGGAAGCGGACGCACACCTGCGGCATCAACGGCGGCGGCGGCAGCGGCTGCCGCCGAGGGTGGTGAGAAACGAATCAACACGGCGCAAGACCTCCGGGAACCGTCAGGATCGTCGAGCTTGGCTTTGATTCAGGCGGCTGGTTGCTGCGCGGCCTGGTGACGAGAAAACGGGTTCTCGCCAAGGACGCCGTGTTCGGAACTCAGTGCTTTCCCCGAGTTTCCCCCCTCCCCCGTGGAGATATCGACGTCCGCCGTCGCGATAAACTTGTGGCACGATCTCTAGTCGGACAGTAGTGCGTTGATCGAGTGATCGAGTAAACGAAGCTTGCGGGTAAGCAGGAGGAGTGATTCCCGGAGCAGACGGACACGGACATTATCGAAGAAACGATTTTTATAGAGGTAGAAAGTGAGAAAGAGAGAGAAAGAGAGAGAGAGAGGGAGAGAGGGAGAGAGAGAGAGAGAGAGAGAGAGAGAGAGAGAGAGAGAGAGAGAGAGAGAGAGAGAGAGAGAGAGAGAGAGAGAGAGAGAGAGAGAGAGAGAAAGGAAAAGTAACTGGTGACGGTGAAGAGAGAGGGCGGAAGAGAGTCGACGGGGTGAGAGTGGAAGAAGGGCTCCAGGTGCCAGCAAGTGTGCGTGGCAGGGAAGCAGTTCGGAGTTGGTTTTCTTCTTTAGTGGTAATTCAGCGCACACTTATTTTGCGAAAAGGGACAAAGGGGGGAGCGGAGAGGAAGAAAGTTCGCGGTGGTTGTGTGCCGCGAGGGCGCGGAGCAGGCCGTGCACGGGCCTTATCAGCGCGTGTCGCGCATTCCCCGGAGGCGGCGCACAATTATGAAGCGTATAAAGTGCGTCCTATTGGCCGCCGCAGCTGCCGCTTGCGATTGTGATAGTCGCCGGTGAATGTGTGACCCGGGGGCAGCAGAGATCCGCCGGGATGACGACCGAAGGGACGACCGTGCAGCCCCCGGTAGACGGCTGCCTCAAGGAGCGGAAATGGTGGTGCTTCCTTCTATCGAGCATCTTCACCTTCCTCGCCGGGCTGCTGATCGTACTCCTCTGGCGTGCGCTTGCCGTTGTCTGCTGTCGCAAGGAGCCCGAGCTCGCCCCAAATGACCCGAAGCAGAAGGAGCAGAAAACGGCCCGCCAGGGCAAGGAGTTCGAGGGGACTTTTATGACCGAGGCCAAGGATTGGGCCGGCGAGCTAATTTCTGGGCAAACCACCACTGGACGTATTCTGGTAAGTCGTCTCACCATTTTTATTATTATTGCTTTTTTTTATTTAATTGTTTTTAAATAATTATTGCGTTAGATTGCGCTAAGAAGGCTTAATCGATAATTGAAAAATATAATTATAACGTAGGCACGTACTGTGCCGTTCACAAAACTTAAACAGCGATTTTTAACGCGCTCGATATTAAACAATTGTTCTAAACCAAAAAAGTGAAGGAAAAATTCGCCGCGTTTTCGACGACGTGCAAATTAAAATCGACGGATCCGTCTCGACTATCGCATTAAAGATTAATGATATATTTTGCATTTGTTTTACTGAAGTTTATTGAGATGCGTTTGCCAAATGTATTTTTTTTTCTTTTTTTTTTTGCAGTAAATTATTAAATTTATTCATATGTGACGAGAGAGAATTATTGAGAAAATAATTTGGAGAAGAATTTTGAATATAACGAACACGTTAGTATTATTACATCTATATTTGATGTTTAGTGTATAAAAACAGAAATACACGCTAATGTTCGGTCGACCTGCTGATCGTGCACGTGAACATTACATGAACTCAGTTATTTGAAGCCGCTAATGCGAGAAATTATAATATAATTCGAATATTCAGAAACAAATAAAGATCATGAGTTATTTCCATTAGATTAATCGTGTATAATTTGTTGACTAGTCGGTGAAACGTCTTAACAATTTAACGTGGCGATGCATCTTTTGCAAATATATTTAAAATTTATTTATCCTAATTAATACCGTAAAATTTTAATTCGCATATTAATTTTTATAATTGAAAATTTCTTCGCGGCGAAGCTACATTGACCAAGCCCGATGAATCTTGTCCCCTTACGATACCGTTAAATTATATTTGCAATCGGATTTCCAGAAAATTAAATACAGCTCCGCTAAATAGGTCATACGCCGAAGAAAGTACATAACCGATTTCAAAGAAAATCCGATAAGAGTGTCGATTGGGCGGAAAAGAGGGTAAGGGGGTGGGAGAGGGAGGGCGGTGGATGATGGGAGACAGAGGGATATACTGATTAAAACTGTTACGCGGAGATTCGTGCCAGTCACGAGACGCCATTACTGTAAATTCGGGTCGGTATTAAACTGTCGTTTAAATCTAATTCGGCTTCGAAAGTTTGCTCTACCTCGCCTCTCCTCTTTCGATCTCGATCCCGGTTTCATCGTTACGATATATCGCGGCAGGAATTTCGATATCGAGGACCCCGCTTGCCCCCGTTCGTACCACGCGCCGCGGTGCCCTACCCGGACGCACGAGGATTGACGTCGCGCATCCCGGACGTGCTACAGGGTGAGAACTGGTGGCGAGACGTGTATACACGTAGATTCGCGGCTACTTACACGTGTACGCGCGCGTGCGCGCACACGAGACTCCTAGTCTCCAGCTCGCGCGAGAGTACGAGTGTACGTGACCGGTGACCTAGTTTTCGTTCGTGGAACCAGACACGGCAACGGTCCCGAGATAGAGGGGTTGGCTTTCTACGCAGTGCGTGTTTCCACCCTACGAGCGTGTTTCCGTCGCCATAGCGTCCCGATCCGAAGGGGGTTCCTCAGCCTTATCGCTCGAATCTTTTCGGAGCGCTCGCACACCCGCCGTATACGTTTGCCCCTTGAACTACACGGACAGCCCGCCCTCCACTTGGCTATTCTTCTTCTTACACCCTCGCCTCCTCTCCTCCGCGCTTTTAGTCGAATGCGCTAAGTCGGGCGGGAAGGCTGCGCGCAATTTACGAATGGCTTTATTCAAATTTTATAGTCACAGGCCAGGAGGAGAGAAGCTCCTACGCTTCTATCGGGGAACGTAAATCGGGAGAGCGAGTACGCGATTTACAGTCGCGATATACGGATCCGTTGGAGTGGTTTCCGGGGGGATTACAACGAGGAAGCGACGCGAGACTCCTCGCGGCTCTCTTGTTCACCGTGACAAAAAAGAAAATTAGATCGCGCTCTTACTCCGCATTTTGTGATGACGCAGAGCTATCGATGCCGTGCCCTTGCGGGAACTTAGCCTACTCGTGGAGGCCGAGGCCTGACGACAGATTGCAGTCGGCCATGCGAGATCGAGTCGGCGAAGTTCAGATTGCAATTACAATTCTGACTGCGAATAATAGGCGCTATATTGGTGATCTCGGATTTCAATCCGACAGTAAGCCGCATCGATAACGCGGTTTTATTGACAACGGGAATATTCAGCGAAACGATTTTAATATTCTCTATGATAAATAAGATGCAGGCGTTGCTTGTTTCCCGACTAGATTACACCATTGCGCAATCACGGGGCGTATCGCAGTTAATCTTTAACGCGATAGCCGAGACGGATCCGTCGATTTTAATTTCCACGTCGTCGAAAACGCGGCGAATTTTTCCTTCACCTTTTTGGTTTAGAACAATTGTTTAATATCTAGCGCGTTAAAATGCCCATGTTAAAACGTAAAACGTATTTGACGATTAATTAACAATTTCTGCTTGACAATGTTTTGATCATTACTACTCCGTCACAAAATTAATGTGGTCAAATATTGCGCGCGAGGTTCTTGCTGGTCAGCGGGTCTGTAATATTATTCACAACTCCAGCGAAAAAATTTGCATTTTACCATGACAATAACTTTACCAAGAAAAGTTATTAACTTTTGTTAATGAGAGGGAATTTGTATTTACTGTAGAAAAAAGAAAAAAAAAAGAATGAGAGAGACATATTTCCATTTTTAACGAAAAAATGCAATATAAAATTTTGTTGGTCAAGTTGATGGTAATTATTTTCACTTTTTCAGTTTACACTTTCTAATTTTCATTTACAAGTCAAGATGCAAAACAGTATTATGTGGAGAAAAATAGTACAAAGCAGAAGAAAAAAAAATAAAAAAAAAAAATTAAAAAGTTGTTTCGCGAAATAGGATTCAGGTCAAGCGGTTTGCACGTGGGAAAAAAAAATTTGATAAATAGAATGTTTTCTTTACAGAGCGACGCGATGCGTCAATACGTGAAATTTTTCAATTTTTGAGTAAAAAAATGTTTGAGGAGCGGAAGAGTGTCATCGCGGTATTAAGAATTGAACGGCAAATGCTATATGCAAGACACTTTGAAACGTGCATTTTTATTTTATTTTATTTTTTTTGGATTACTTACGCGCGTTATATTCTTATCGACAGAATTTATGCGTATCTGACATTAAAATACCGATAGCTGGCTTTCGCGGCGTAATCCTTCCAGATCAAGCACCATTGTGATCGTTGAGGTGTGATTCGTATGTTAATTGAGCAATTTAAATTTCGAATGGCGAATGCATATTCGAGCAAGTTTGCTAGACGACGTGAACCGCTTTTGGCATGATTTTTGGGAGTTGATCCCAACACGCGCCAGAACCACTGAAACTAAACTTGTATTGACCTTCCGTGGTCTCGGGTCGCAAAACGGGGGACTAAAAGTAGCGGTTCTCGACTTTATTCTTGTAGCGAGAAATTACGGAGACGTGGAGTACAATTTCCTTCGAAATATTACTTTATCATCTAGACGCTGCTCTCGCTGAGAGATCCAAATCATTCTACAAATGTCAATTCCCCGCGATACGATTTTACGAGAAACACCGTAAGCGCGTATATGATAATTAATTATTTAATTTTAACAATCAATTAATTAAACCTCTTCATCGACTTGACTCATCGAGTGCTCGACAAGAAGACTTAGAAGAAGCAGAATTTGGCAAGCTGCTCGTACCAACTTTCCCGTTAATGATATTTATCTGTGCCACGTTCCATATTCGTTCATTTTTGCATGATTATACCGAATTCCTGGCCTTCTTGCTCAAAAAACTCATTATCCTCGTAAGTAATGTGGAACATTGAGCTCTGATCTGAGCTCTCTGACGTATCAATTCTAGTTTTTCGAAATATCACGGGAATAATAAAACGCGCGTTTGTCCGTTTTGGAGCCAAGAACCGCTCCAATATTTAAACTGACCCGCGATTGCCAACTTTTCTATCTTGTGCGCTACGCGTCGTTTGGTTTTTCAAACAAAAAGAAAAAAAAACGAGAACATTTTTCGAATTTTTCCTCAATACAAAATTTCGGTATTTACGCGCGCCGTAAATGACTTAGAAATGACAAAAACCAAGTGCCCCCGTTAGCATACTGTTAATAAAATTCAACGTAAATAATATGTTTTCACGTATATATGCCCCGGCATTACATTGGCCGCATGCATGTTGATTTCAATTTATGTGCGCGGGTAAACGCTGCCGAGAGAATAATGCAGATAAGTTATCGAACATTGTGATAAAGATATTCATCGCAACGTTGCTCGTTAAAATACCGTCGCTTGTTAAATTGCATGCGCAGTACGCCGCAAAGGAAATAGGATAGTGGGTTACGATAACATTAATACGTTCAATTTAAATAACTAATGTCGTTTTGCGAAAAAATACTCGGGTTTTACCCGCGATGGGAATTTCTCGCGACCGCTGCGAGATCCTCGCCGCGACCGAGATGAGTTCCAGCGCGCGATACGTTTGCGCCACGTCGGATGCACTTTATCTGTCAATAACGTCGTTGACATTTACCTTCGCGGCAACCATTGGCGAAGATAACATTGCCCGCGATGCAACTTACTTCGGCGTGGACGGGGGCGAGCTCGAGGGTTGGTTGTTGCCGCCCGTTTCCACGGACGACTGTATCGGCTTTCAAGTTCGCGTCGCGCGTCTTATTTCTCGCGTTAAAGCTCATCGAGTTATAGGACAACCGATGTCGTCTTACCCGGACTCGGATATGTTTAATTCAGCACGACGAAGATACGCCGATCGATACACCAGACGCGTACACATATAATACATAGGGAACACCCTTCTCTCTCCGCTCCCTTCGCAGAAAAGCGCCTCGCGCTCCCTTTCGCGGCACATTCTGTCCGATTTCGGCGTCGATTTATTTCTTTTTTTCTTTTTTTTTTTATAAAAATATTCAGACTATTAATTCACGGTTAATTCTCTGCAATCTCACAGTCAGCCAGCCAGGCGATTCCGAATGTCAATTACATTAAAAATTCGGATATTTCAAATGTGAAATTGTCTGTGAAATATAGGCTCTTGAATTACTAAAGTCGCGGAGTGTAAAATTTTTCTCTCGCGTCGAGTGTCGCAAGATATATCGTGTTTTTCCTAAAGTTAAAAGCGTTCCGTGGAATTTTTTTTTTCTTCTTCTTTTTTTTTTTTTTTTTTTTTAAGAGAATGGAGACGATTTTCAGGCAAATTAATACGATGCCTTAGGAGAAATTGGCGCGTTCTCCCTTTATTTTTTATCGAAGATCAAGACATTTAAAATTCTTCGGATATAATTATAAAACAAAACAAATAAAAATATTAGAAAAAAAAAAGAAAAAAAAAATTGTTTTCCCGATAAAAGAGGGAAGAATCGATGTTTCTGACTGTCCATCATCGAGTTATCGAGGTGTATCTCTGAACTTCGTTTCACGTGACTTTTTGCATGACATATATTGAATCGCAGAATCCATTGTCTCCTTATATATCCGTTCCCAACTTAGAATGGTCAAGGACGCAAAAAGGGAAACCTCGAGATAAAACTCGTTTTTCGGATTCGATAAAAGATGGTTTTCTCCGCGGGAGCAAAATAAGAGGAAACGAATGAGAATATAGCGTGCTTTCGCCGTACCGAGAAAATGAAGAAATAAACCGGGGTATATGAAGCAACGTCGTGCAATATATTTATCGCCAACATCGGATAGAAACAGTTCGCATTTAATAATTATAACGCAACGTTAATGGCCACGAAATTAATGTTACCGCACGTGTTCTATCGCGAGCTATTTTAATAACAAATCGCGGTCAACGCATTTTGCATTGCGACGTGATAAGAAGCACGAAGCCATAATCGTGACATCTTTAAGCCGGCGGGGCGAGTCTTATTTCTCGCGTTACAGCTTATCGAGTTACAGAATATCCGCGGCGGTCGTTTCATAGAGTACCGAAGTATATTTAATTCAGTATAACCAACCTACCTGGCGCGATCGATATGCCAAGTGTCGCAAACGAAACCGTCAGGCCGAGCGGTTTTTTTAGACTGAATGAGGGAGTCGTTGCGGCGACGCGCTAGGGAAACTCGAGGAAGATATCGAAAGAAAAAAAAATATCGCGAATTCAAGGAGGTATGAGACAGCTTCGCAGCACACTCGTTCACTTTTTGTTGAAGCAAAGACTCAGTTACGATTCACTTTGCGCGTGTAAAAATAAATGTCTTATTAAAAAAAAAAAAAGAAAAAAAAAGGATGTAGAAGTTCAACTGTTTTTGATTTTCCGCGAATGTCTAGTAAATGTAAAAATAAATTATGAACGTGCGCTACGTTAACGAAAGATCACTTATGGAATTTGCAAATCAATTCGATGCCGGGGTGCGAACGCCCACGTCTCGTCGTACATCATCTGGTCTCGTTCGAAACGGCCATGCTGCGGTTTTGCGCGAGAGGCTCAGGTGGCGTATTAAATCCGTCCGTATCCGAGACGTTTAAGCTATCACGCGCCCCGACGTCGATTCCTCCGACGTGAGCTGAAAGTTGAAGCGGGATTAACCGCCGAAAATCCTTGTAATTGGTCGGCTAACTGCGGAGTCAACCCAGATTTAACTCACGGACTACATTATGCGCCGCGGATCGGTCCTCGGGTCGTGCACTTTCGCGGTATCGGAGCCGTTATCGTTCCGGCGTATATCCGGAACGGCTGCTCGCGCGTCCGCGGGAAATAGGTAATTATTGCGCAAGCGGTGGATTTAATTTCGTTCAGGACGTCCGACGGTCGCAAACTTCTGGAAGACGACGCCCTCCGCGAACTTTCGCCGTGCGGCGCCTTGCCGCGGCCGGGACCGACCGTCGCGGCGTATAAAATTAAACCGACCTGCAAATATGCGAGCAGATCATAATCCACGTGACACGATCGCGTAGCAGACCTTGCGTTATTGCAGCTGTCAAGTGACGCGCTCGGCTTTCGGCTCGCTCGTGAATACTTTCGGATTTTTGGCATCCGCTGGACAGCCAGCTCGCCTAGCACATAGATTAGATTCAAATCTGGACCCGTGATGTTTATTTTGCGAGAAAAAAAAAGGTCCGCCGACTCGTCCGCGAAAAGATATATGTTAACCGGCGACAAATTGATAGTTTCGAATTTAATTTGCGAAAAGCGTCGGCCGAGAGGAAAGCTCGGCTCGTTCAATTTCTCCTTTATAAAGAGGGAAAATATTTGTAACGTTTCTTCGTAACCATATCGATCGCGGCAAATTGATCATCCTCCGTGATAATACCGCGGTATACTCCGACGTGGCGTTAATCGATTTCATCAAGAGGATGTGATCGCGCAGGAATATAATATAGAAAGTGTGCTATTATATAAAGCTAATATGGAAAGTTGAACGTGTGTGCCTTCCGCCCGTGCAGTAATATTCATGCGCCGTAAGTTGAGTAAACAATCGTATCGATTTTCAAATAAGCATTGCGCTACCAGCTTATCACTTTGGGAGTTGATCGCCCGCTGAACCGATGGTAACACACAAGCCACCGTCAGTTAGTTAACTTCTACATTGTGCAGTTAATTGAATGCTCCTAACGAGCATGAACAATACGAATTATGCCAAGGAATACCAGTTAAGCTTCACTGAATTTCTCGGAAATCTTACGATCGCGGAGTGTTTGAGAATTCTGATATATTTAGAAACATCCGTCTTTCCGACCCAGTTCTGCAACATTAAATACAGTCCGTTAATCGCCGCGGTCCTTTCTTTCTTTTTTTTTTTTTTCTTTTCCTTTTCATTAAAAATTATTTTTTTCCCTGCGCCTTATTTGTAGGTATCTCAAAAAATTTTCTTCTCCTTGTTACGTCGAGCGAGAGCCAGTTAAATGAATTTTAATTAAGTTTATTTACCGACGTAATAAATTTCGACTTGTTGCTTGTGTATAATATATTTCGCGCGATAGTAATTTGTGCGAAGGATCCTTTTCGCTGAAGATGGCGAATGTCTTTTCTCGTCCCTCCCCCGCGGTATGGAAATAGTTAGGATTAACAAATGCAGTGCATTAATTTTATCGCAGAAATTTCGTTTAAGTGGCAAATTAGTTTCTCTTTTTTTTTTTTTTTTACACGACGCGACTATCGGCAAAGTACACGGCGCAGATGGAGAAATGAGATTTCTACAGCTCTTCCCGGCTCTCGCCTGGAACTGACGTATCCACTGAAATTACTTAAGAGCCAGCGGAAGGAGCTAGACTCTCTCCTGTACTCGAAGCGGTCGTTCGGAGAAAGAAATGGCGCGATAAAGAAACCTAAAGGATAAGAAGGGAACGTTGAGGGCAATAGGGAAGATCGTGACACGCCGGTCTTCATTCATATCGCGTTGCGCGCAGGGAGACGCATTTCCGTCCGTCGAAAACTAGGTTACAGCTCGGTTGTACGTGATACTCGGCACTTCGCGAAATTGGGTTTCCATGCGCTTTTCCACAATTTAAACTATCGCCACGGAGGGT
Source organism: Cardiocondyla obscurior (assembly GCF_019399895.1). Lineage (NCBI taxonomy): Eukaryota > Metazoa > Arthropoda > Insecta > Hymenoptera > Formicidae > Cardiocondyla > Cardiocondyla obscurior. The sequence continues at coordinate 7,988,789 of NC_091864.1, forward strand.
CCGCGGTATCGTAAAAATTTGATTAACGCAACGACGTTTTGCATCGCATTTATTGCCGCCCCTCCTCCGGATCGGTTACGAGAACGAGTGAAATTAATTGAAAAAAACGAAGGCGCTTGTTTCATAATTCTGCCACACCGCGAAGCGTTCGGGTATTATTTCAACGGCCCGGGCGTATATTATTATCATTTTAAATAATGTACTTTCAAAACGATGCGCCGGATCGATTGGTAACCTTGTAGATTTAATCGCTCGTTGTTTTAAAGGGATAAATGGTTGCGTGCCAAACGCAAGTATTCGACGTAAAGACGTGGGGTATTAACTACGATTATGAATCCAGTAATTATTCGTGATAAAGTATTACTCGAGGCGTGACGTTTCTTTTCAACGTGCGCGGGGTGCTTTAATCGATACTCCGTGCATAAACCCACTTTTTAATTTATCGCCCCGGCCATCCTGCCTGATTGCATTCACCCCTCCGCTACCACCCCCGCCGTATCATTCACAGCTGTACGCCGTCGTTTGCAAAAACCGGTAAAATTAGAGTACGCGAAATCGAATCGAACTCGCCCCGGTGATTTAATAGATCGTTAGTCGTATCCGGAACTCGTATTCTTGCACCGTATGCCCTCATGTTCCACTTTTTTCCCCTCCCCCTCCCTCCTCCTTCCTCTTTTCTTTTTCTCCCCGTAGCTCGGACTAGCAAGAATGGAGCGGCGTATGTCTATTTTCTTCGGCCCGACCCTCCCCCCGTTTAATTGATCGTCGCGGTACCTGCGAGCCAATATTGTGCGGTCGCAAAAACCGCGTAGCATCCTTTTTGCAATTAGTTCCCAGATGCATATAAGTTTCGGCGGCCCGCACGTGTGGCGTGTACCGTAACTTACCGTGTAGAACGTGGCGGGCAAATAATATGTTACGTTCAACGCTGCATATAAATTTACACACTAAGCCCGCTGTATAAATAACTTTCGATGATAAATAAAAAGAAAAAAAAAAGGAGTTGAAGCGTTTGGAGATAAATCGCGTGGAAATTAAATTAAATTATATTTAAATTAAAATTAAAAAATCACGGCGCGGATTTCTCTTTATATAAGTCGATTGTCGTTTTAATCGACTATATCCGTGCTCGGAAAGGATTTATAAACTAACGACGTTTTCCTCGAGTCTTTCTTCCGGGCTGTAAATAAATTTGATTGTTTAACAGATACGCTTGATTTAACGGCGTACGCGAAACGAAGTGGAGTTTAACGCGCCGCGAATGTAATATGTCCACGCTGAAAGCTCGTCCCGTCGCGCATAGTACAATAAATTTAATTTATACGTGTAATCCGCGATAGACGACTGTGCGACGACGCACGCATATCCGAGCGCTTTATAAAAAGAACACGCTATCGATGAAATAAAGCGGTTGCAGAGGAACGCGTTAAAACCTAGCCGCGCACGCGATGCGGAACGGAGGCCTTTAATCATCTAATTAATATACGTACATTTACAAGCAACTCTTTTTTTTTTCTTTTTTCCATTTCAATTTATGCTCTTCTATTTATATTTGCCTTTTGTGAGCTCGGACTTGCTTCGTTCACTCGAACAGATCTGTCAGAATTAATTAATTAATATATATGTATATATTTTTTATTTTTTTTAAATAAGAAAAATCGAATATCGGTTTAAGTCGAGGATTTCGCGAATACCGCTCGACGTTGCGCCGTCATCGACGAAAGGTTTTGTTTTCACAGCGATAACGAATCGCGGGCGAGTTTTCGCAAAACAGGAAGCCGCGTAGCGATTAACATGAGCGCGGGTCACGTCGAACGAAGCCGCGTAACACTAATAGCACGTCCGTTGGTGCTAATGGCTGTCGCAACGCGGCTACCTAAGGTGCCTTTGAACGTCGTATAGACACGCGGAGTTTCGTTCTCTATGCGGACGCGGAGATGACCACAGCCGCGATGACGACTGCGACGGCGACGTTCCGCATGCCTCACGGTACGCTAATTTCATCGCGAGTCTCGCGTCCCGCCGAGCCGCCGCGCCATCATCGACGATTCGTTCCCGCTTGGTTGCCAATCTCGCGCGCCTAAGCGCTAAAATAGCGTTCAGGGTTTTGCGGCGCGGAACCGAGCGACTCTCGAACGCTCGGCGTTACTTTGGATAGGACCGACGAGCCCTGTTTCGCGATCTCCCTGCGGAGCTTTCGCGTAAACACGAACGAAGACGCAATGTGTCGGCTGGGACCGATAATGGTTTAGTCAGGTGGTAATCAATGGCACGACGTCGGCCGCTGATGAGACAGGGTGGTTGAACGGCGATATCGCTACACTCCCTAATTGGGTGATATCGTCGGACCCGTTAATTATTCACGACGAGAAAATGGGGGACAGGTAATCTCGCTGGGTGCTTCTTTTTTTCTTTCTTTTTTTTTTATCCTCGCGGTCGGCTGTCCTGCTGAGAATTGTGGAGATTTATTACATCACGTTGAGATACGGTAACGTTAAGACGAGGCTTTTGTAGGTCAAATTACGCCGACTCGGGTTACCACGTAATGGTAGTTTTTAATTTATAATAACGCTATTACGCCTTTTTTTCTTTCTTTTTTTTTTTTTACTGTACTTTTTATACGCACACGTGATTTAATCGTTTCACGTGCCGCGTGCGTATTACTTTGGTGCTTAATATTTATTTTATGTAATTTTATTTTATTTTTTTACACGCGTGTGAGCCCGACGTGTATCGTGCTTTTATAATTTTAACTTGAAAGGAGCAATTATATCGAATAATGAAAAGCTTAGTTTCCTTTTAAAGAATGCGAGGAGCTCCTTTATACGGGTTTACGGAGGAAGTGCAAGCGTGTGACGGATTTTAGTTGAGAGAGACTTAATTACATGTAGGTGGCAAAACGTGTGGCCATGACACGGACAAAGGCCGGGATTATATATGCCAACGGGCAAGATGAAAGGATTATAAACATAAATACGTCTTTTACTTATGTCGCTGCGAATTTTACATATTAACAGATATCGTTTTCAATTCATTATTATTCAACTAATGTTCTCAGTCCGTTAATTTTAACAAATCTCTATCACTTAAAAAAAAAAAAAAAAAAAAAGAAAGCATGTAATTTTGTTCAAATAAATTGCGGATCAGAAATGAATGTTCCACGCAGATTTTTGCCATTCTTTGAGTCTCGCGCGACACGTACGTATTCGCCCGGTAGCGCCGAATTTTGCGTCGTATTTCGATTACGTAGGCATCGTTGTTGAGGCACCGTGCGCGTAGAACGCGAACAAAAGGGTGGAAACTCCGAAGGATACCGGGGCAGGTAGAATAGGGAAGTATCGCGGTGTTTCCTTCGGCCTCCGTGTCCCCGTTGTCTGTCTCGTGCGTTCGGCGTCCTTCGCTGTGCCTAGACCTATTTTAACCCCCGCGGTACGTACCGTTGCGTTGACACGAATAGTAACATCGCTATGAAAACGTTTGCTTTCTTATCGGCCAATAATACGATATTGTCACGGCACCGCGAGCACAACGCGCGGCTCCGTGACACGTTTTCCCTCGCGTGCCGCCGTTGCTCCGAGCCTCCACGTCGACTTACAATGCGTCCACCTTCTTCCCTCCCCTCCCGTTATATCCCGACACGTCGAGTTTGGTAATCGGAATCTATCACCTACCTCGCCGATTCGCGTTCTACCATAAAATTTCATTTTCGTGAATTTTCATGGTTGTTTAAAAAGCACAAATTCCCTCCTTAATTTACCTTCGTTATCTCGTGCGTTACTTTGACGAGTAGCGAACTTTCGTCGCAAACGATGTTACGTTTCTCTCCATTCGATGGGTGCTCGCTATGAAAATATTGCGCGCCGGCCGGGGTACGGAAAGTCAAAAGTGTTTAAGTGACGAGTGCCAAGAAGCCGCGATTCGTATTGTAACAGATGTACGGCTCTCCTCCGCGAAAGCTCGTGGCTTCCGCGGTACGTTAATGTATTTAGTTTGCGCGCATCGGTAGTCTCCTCCTCGCGATTCATTCCCCAGGGCGCGGACGGGAGACCGGCTCGACCGGTCCGTATCCCGGCAGCATCGCTCGCAAATGGAAACGGCGTCATAATGGTATCGCGGAGACAAAACGGGAGCCGTGCATGTAACGCGGCCGTGCACACGTACACGGATAACTGCTCGCTTCACGCATGCGAGAAAGTGCATGAATGCCGTAGCGCTGGCGTGTGGGTGTCAACCTGCAGTTTATTCGCACTCGAGTTGTTGCCTGGCCACCGGAGACAGAAGGGCGCCCGCAGCGTGGCCGAGGGTGACCGAGAGCTTATGGTCTCCCAGCGCTCTCGGAAGAGCCTCTAATTTTAACGGAAGTGGGTCGAGCACGTTGCGCTATGACCGATCGAAAATGCATGCCTCGCTGCTGTATATTTAACCTCTCGCGAGCGACATTTTTATAGCCGAGGCTTACACGACAGGCCGGTGCATTTGTTTCAAAAACCGAAAAAACGTTGTTTGTCACGCTGATCACTTTTTCGATCGACGAGAGCTTTCTTCTACGAGAGACACAGAGCTTTGTTCCTCCGACGTTTTATTTCGTTTTATTTATTAACTAGAAAGAACGTAGCGCGCCCTATTTTTAAAGGGACCCTAATTACGAACTACAAAAAAAAACAAAAATTATGTGACTTACCAATCTGCATCAGCGGAGTTGTAAAGTTCACCGGTGACTGTAACATAAAATAAAACATGTTAATATAGACAATTTTTTACAGATAGGATTTTTTTTCGTAACATGTTACCGCATCTTTTGACGGCAACGTGCTAAGATTATAATTAAAATTTTATTTTAGATTTAATTAATTTATATTTTAATGGCAAAAATATTTCGCATTGAATCGTAAGAGAGATATCTATTACGGAAAAATAATTTGGATTCATGACCGACATATGCGACTCGTGGTGTCTTATTTTTTTTTTTTTATCCGAATGTACAACCACAAATTTTACGTAAATAGCCTGTAATAATGTGAGCGAGAAGTGATTATAATGCGATCTTAATGTACATTCCATGTTCCACCGCATTTTCCGCTACAAGAAACGCGAGATAAATTTGGGGACCGCGATTAAAATGAATTATTCAGTGGCGCTTGAATCGACCGCGTTCGCACAATGGGTTCGTATAATTCCTTGAGATCTCTGTTGAGATGGAATTCTATTTTCTTTTACTTTCTATATTATTTAGTACACCGGCGGCTTTTCTGGTTACAGAGGCGTTAAATTGAAAGTCTTAATAAGTGGTCTTAATGAACGTAAAATTATGTGACATCCATCAACACTTCCGTGAACTGTTATTTAAGTAAATGGACTTTGTCGCTCACAAATATCAAATCAACACCAATTGCCAAATGTCCAGGGTACTTTTCGGAGGATCGATGCAAACTAACTACCAATTAGTACCTAACGAGCAACGCCAAATAGATATCATGTTAATTATTAACATCATCGCTTCGCGGGTCTCGGAGCGGTATGCGCGCAATCTTAAATTTCGCCGAGCTCGCTCAGAACCCAGGGCAACATCAATAGCCAGTCATTGACAACGTCATTAAATATAGTCCGCGGAAGACAAGACGCAGGCTGTAATTAGCAGACTGTCACGATCGGCATTTGACCTTTAAACAATTTGCCAAACGTGCGTCTATGTAACCGGTCGTTATATATAGACCCAGTCTTAAAAATATATAAAATGTCTGCGTGTCTCACATGACGAATCGCGGTTGAGAATAGAGATCGCTATTCTCGAACGTTTAATCCGGAAAATTACCGCGCGAAGGTTACAGCGCAATTGACTCCTCGCGATCGAGTCCCTGGATCGGCGCCCTCGGAATTGTAGGGATCCCCGCCCTATTTCCCTCTTCCAACGACATTATTCTTCTCGAGATACCGCGCGCGCTCGAATTTCATTATTAGATTTATACAAATCCCGGCCGCGCGCCCGAATTGAATTACATTTGCATCTTCAGGCGCTTCTTAACTGTTAATTCGAAAAGCGGCACTTTCGGCGCGGTTATATCCGAGACGGTGCCACCGCGATTTTTATACTCACGTAAATTCGCCGTAACTCTTTTTTTACTTAAATCAGATTTCCCAGACCGGAATTTTAAACCGGGAGTTAATATTGATTTGATGTAATTTTCACCGGTTAATTTTTGTATAAATAAAAAGTGCGACACGGTTTTCGAAATTCCTGCAGCTTAGCGTTTTCTTTTATAGAATACTTTCGTGAGATACTTCGGGCGTTAAAGTAAGAAGCGGCGCTTTTATTCGAATATTAAGAAATTAAATCTTGGATGGAGAGGAGACGTGCATTTGCGAATAAAATTGGAACGGTCGCAACAATTTATTTATTGGTAATTTATGAAAAGATCAACCGACATCCGGCTTGTAATTTGTTTTGCTGACAGCCGCTGTATCTTATTGCGAAGTATCTATTCGTCGTCTCGTCGGCGAGTGAGAGATCGTTTCATACGGGATGATAGCCGCCTATTTATCCGCATGCTATAATTGGAATTTAACCTTTAGCCGACGTTCAAGAGAGAAAGAGATAGAGAAAGGGAAGGAGAGAGAGATAAAGAGTGAGAAAGAGACAGAAGACGCAAGTAACCCTGCAATCGACCTACATAACGAAATCAGCGTTTTTCAGTCCAACATTTTATATTTCCTCGGTTGTGTTTTATCAACATCTATTTAAAAAAAAAAAACTTTCTGACGTCAAGAGATATAAAGCGGAAAAGAGTTTTACCCAAATTTTTTTTTAGACTTTTGTATCTGCCATTTTTTGATGTTTTGTCAACGATTTTTACGGAAACATAGAGAGATAACGGGGCAAATGTTTGGAGAGACTACAAGATATTCGTAAAAAAAAATATATTAGAAGGACCAGCGGAATTGTTTATGCATCTCGCGCAATCAGCCCGCGCGATAAATTGTTATCGGTTATTTGCGCAGACTTCACAAGTGGGCGTCGCGGGAGAAAGAGGGAACGCAAGAGCCTCGACCTTAGCGGTTTAATATCGTCCAATATTGGAACCAATGAGTCGTATCCTCGCCGTCAACGATGATTTGTTGAAATGTACCAGATGAGCGTGAAGATCGCGCACGCCAGAAGCACCCTCTTTCTCTCCTTCCGTCTCTCTTTCTCCCTCGTTCTGTCACGCGCGTGTCCGGGGTCACCGATCAAAGAGCAACTCTTCGAATGTTAGAACTTAGCCCCTTTACGGCGTACTCGATGTTCCAGTTTCTACAAGCGCATCCTCTCTCTCTCTCTCTCTCTCTCTCTGTACCTCCTTTTCTTCCTTCTCTTCTCACCACTTCTCGTCTCTCCTCTTCTTTACCGCCGGCTGCGGAGGCGCCAAATCGAACTGGCACCATAATTCGGTCATTTCCAATTGGCGGAAACCGAGGCTGACACTTTCACGTGTTTACTCGCAGACGCCGATAATTTATGGATTCACGGTATATCGCGGCCAGCGGCTGGAAATATTTTTCAATGTACTGCATTAATGGGTCATTACGTTCGGGCTAGTTTTATTACAACGCTTGTTTGCACAGAGCTGTCTTCTCTCCCCGTCTCTCTATCAAGATAAATTACTCGACGGAAGCTCGCTAGGTGGAAATTTTTCGGGCGACGCGAGCCCCTCCAGTCTTCGCGAATTACTTCCGGATCGCGGGTCGAAGAGTCGTTGGCAAAAAATTTTGGGGGTCTTTAATCACGCGGAAATACATTTCCAAGCACCTTTCACCTCTCGAGAGTCTCAAAGAATTAAGAGGACACATCTGTTTGCGCAAATTCATGATCCTCTCTCGCGAACGTGGGCGGTTCGGGGATATGGATCATATTTGGAAGAAAAGTCGTTAGCAGCGGCTGGCAGCTGGCCAGTATCTGTTTCCAAGAATGTAACAGATTTGTCACGGCGCTGGAGGTGGAGAAGGTAATCGCTTGTACGTCCATCGGATCCATTCGAAGTAAAAGCAGCCGTCCTCGAGCCGCTCTCCTCGCTCCTCGACTTCGGATGACACGAATTTCAATATGCCAAGGCCTATTATCGATAATCCACCCTACCCATTAAAGATCGATCTAGGCTTCACGTGCCTATTTCGTAGGTTCTATCTTTTCGAACGCAGCGGGCTTTACTTCGCCTCTTAAAAGATTTGTTCGAGTACTCGGTGCGATCATCAATCATTCGAAATACTCGTGTCAGAATATGGTATCAGTGGAGGCCCGACTTCTCGCTAACTTCGAGGAGCTTTTAAGATTTTTTATAAAAAAAAAAGAAATAAAAAAAAGAGTTGAATCCTATTCAGTTTAAATTTAACTTACTGTATAGATATTAATGGAGCGCGCGCGTCCAACGATGAAATTACGTATTCTTTTTAAACGGGAATTAAGAAATGCTATCGATATTATTTTATGGCCAGCAAAGTATACATTTCGTTAATGTCTAATGTATTATTTTCTTGACGTATTTCAGTGTTGAAATACATTTAATATTGATATTTGATTTATAATCGCTTGTTAACAGTACTCCTCCGAGTAGGATAATATAACACAGAGGTGTTACACGTATGTTCGATTGTGGTTATTGATCTATACCTTTATCCCCGCTTATGATGCTAGAATGTGCACCGCAATAATCGTGCAATAGTTGCTCATTAGAAAACCGATAGTTTGGCTATGGAATGCGATAAGCTATAGGTTTACGCGACGACGATTTCCACCAATAATAAAGTACGTGTCGCGGGATAATTGCAACGATCGTAATCACTTAACAAGAATTAAACGCGGACTTTACGTTGATTAAAAAAAATTATGGCCGCTCGTTGAGGGCGAAAGCGTAACGTGCATAATCTTCATTAACTGCACATCGAAATAATGGTATTGCGTTTCTCAAGAAATCTTTATATTGACTGCGATTCGAATTGGTACGTACTTTTCTCCTCTGCGCATTAAAATACTTGACCTGAAGAGAAGAGGAGGTTGCGTTGTACGCAACAGTTAGCACTGTTTGCAAGAAAAAAAATATAAAAAAATAAAAAATCGGAATAAGAGATAACGAAAGAAGTAATGTCACCGAGCTTTTGACATTACTATGAAAAGAAAAAAAACAAAAAGAAAAAAAAAAGAAAACGTGATTGGTAAAATCTAATTGTTAGATCAACGTTTCTTTTTTTTTTTTTTTAATTTGGTATACATATATAGATAACTTTTTACATCATAATTAAAATTTTTATAAAATTACTTTTTCTGTGATAAAAAAAATATTTCGATACTGTTAAAAGGCCTCTGTGCCTTTGATATAAATTTAATACACTTGATCCCCCGCGTTCTGCAAATAAAATTGAATAAAATAGTTTTATTCTAACCGTTTATTAACGTTGGCGCTTTGTGCGGCTGTCAGAGTTATCGACATCGCTGCGATCGTACGATTTTTTCCGCTCGTATCTTTAGTTAGCGTCGCATTTGGCAGTCGCCGGGCAATTAAAGACGCGGGCGGCATGCCGCGATAACGCTAACGATATGATAATTCATGCCTCCCCGGCCGACCCTCTTTTTCCGCAGCGAACGATCTCGTTTTGCGGCCGATAGATTTCCGGGGCTTATTTTCTCCGTAAAAATAGCCGGGCGAGAAAAACTCGGTCGAATCTGCCATTGGCGCGAAACGGTGAAAACTTGGGAATATGCCATCTCGAGATATAAAACTATCGCATGGCAATGACTCGGTTTCGCTGCAGGCCGTATAATGTGTTTTAGTAATTATTTTCCAGGGGATAATGCATTTCTATGCGTCTCTGGTATTGAACGTCGAAATAAACCAGATATATTTCCGATTATTGCGCGGTATACTTCTGCTTTAAATAATACTAAATGTAGTGGCAATATTAATTATCTTTTTTTAATTCTCGGGCTAGCCTGCACTTTGTCTATTTTCTTCTTTTTTTTCTTTTTTTTTTATAAATTTAATCGGTTAAACATAATTTGTTCGATTTAAACAGACGACGGTCGAAGCGGTAGAATTGTTAATTTTCGCTAGACACTTCGGCTACGTATCTCGCGATACGAAAATAGCTAGGGCAGCTCGTGACGAGTCTGCCCGAGACCCACGCTAATTCGCACGCTAAAATAAGAACGGCAATCTTTATTTATAGCGAAGTACGATAGGTCAGATTGTCGCCTTCAGGGCAAATCAGACGGCTCCCTCGGCGCATACGATTATGATGCATTTTGCGCGATGTGGCGTAACATCCACGGGCTCCACGTTTCTTATTTATACGCGTTGAAATTTCTCTCGCGTTAACATCTCCAATAAAAGAGAAAACAAATGCTTTATTTATGCGCATTAAAAATAACCCTTCATCGCGCATTCAACGTCTTTTTTATAACGCCACGTCGGTGGGTATCTTTCTTCCAGTCGGGAATCTCGGAAGAGATCCGGACAAAAAGAAGTATGGTGACTCGTAAGACAATACGCCGATGTCCAAGGATGTGTAATTCCAGGAATAGTCCGGCATCGGCTCGTGTCGAACGGACTAATTAGCATATGTTCGTGATTCGAATTATATATGTCATATGTGTCACCCGGCACATTAATCCGGGATAGGAATGCTTGATACGTCTTTAATGAGTGGACTCAAATTGCTCGTAAAGCGGATTATTGGGATTCCGGAGTATTCGCTTGCGCACGTTTGGACTTCTCAGGTGTGGAAAAATTAATGGCGCACGTGTTCGCGACGCCGGTGCTCAACGATCTTATTAAATTTATCTTATTAATTCGTGCTTTCGTTCCGCGAAATAATCGTCGCGCCGTCCGTCCACGGCACGGCGCGGAGTAATTAGAGAAGGATAATGCGGAAATATTTGCGAGCCGAGACGAGGGGACGATTTCTTATTTCGCGTATGTACCTTTAATCGTGACAAATTCATCCCGAGTGACAAATAGCGGAGACGCATGATATACGGTTCTCCTGGACATCCTGAAAAATCGATGTAGCCAATTCTGCGGAAGGCCCGATATCCTCGTATCGGCACTCTTCCCCGAAACGTCTGCGCCCGCTGAAGAAGAATTACACTCTCGGATGACTCCGGGTCCTCCTTGGTTTTCGCCGTTGTCCTTTCGCAGGAGCAATTGGTCGGAAAAGCTTCCGGCAACGGAGAAGGACGAGCCACCGTCGGCGACGATAACCCAGTAACCCACATTCCCGTCGAACGAGTCGATGGTGGGAGCGAGCTGGTGACGGTGGTGGGTAGTCGAACGCTCTCCGACCGTTTTTCCGAAAAGGGGGATGGAGGCTCGTCGTGGTCGGTTCAAACGCAAGTTCAAACGCAAGCTCGCTCCCCGTGCCTCTCTTGTCTCTCTTTCTCTTCCTTCCCTTCGACTCCCCGCTCTCGTCGCCCTCGGGTACAGCTGCACCCCGTTAACCCGGTGACGTTCGCACCGTCGCGTCGACACGGCCAGTCGCAAAAGGGAGATCGGGGGGGAGCGGAGGGGGTAGGTGGGATTAGAATCGATACCGGTCACGGTGATAACAACCCCCTCCGGCCATGCGTACGGCCATTATCACCTGGCCCTAACCGTCCGCAATGAGGGCAAGCCGTCGAGGTAAGATGCGGGGCTTCGTTCGCGAAACTATGCGCCATGTTACGCAAGCCTCGACTCAGATTCTCCTCGCGAAGTGCGCAAGGCCCGGCCGCGCGAGACGACGCTGGAGAAGAAAATCAGGAATGAGCGCGGAGCGGGGCGCAGCCCGTAGCACCTGTACGTTGCAGTTTACGTCGTGATTAATGAGAATTGTGTTGCGCTCAGTTGGTTCATCGTCGCTGAATTTGCCGATGCTGAGATCTGGGTTGCTTCTACGTAAAAGCGAAGAGCGCAGAATGATCCGGAGAATTCTAAGAAAATTGTTAGCTTGAACGAGCCGGAGATTCATCATTCAAATATAATATCCAGCCGAGGATTATATGACCGCGATTTCATGGATCGCCGCGCGGGCAAATGCTCGCTTCCGAGAATATTCGCGAAAGAATTTTATTCGCTTCTCGGTACGAGGAACTCGCGCATCGCCGCAAATGAACTGCAGCCGAAACGAAATAGAATTAAGTCCCCCCTTCACGAATTTGCACGCGGTAATGAAGCGGAAAATATTTGCGTATCTATTCGATCCAATTAATGTTTCCGGAATCGTTAATTACACCGTGTCACCTTTACATTGATTAGCGCGAAGCTGCGGGATGTAGCTTTAACGAAATAAACTTCCTTTCCGACGTTACAGAAAGTTGCGTGGAAACGAGGCGTTTAATTAAATGAACCGCCACCCCGGGGATGGCGAGGTAAGCCGCTCGTTTGATTAGGGTTGCACTAAAAGCACGCGCTCCGACTTTCCCCGCCAAGACAAACGGGGGGTGACGCCAGATATACTGAATACGGCGATGACAATGGCGTTCTTACACGTACGTACGTCATCGCGCCCTTTCACCTGGAAATGCCATCGAATCGTCTCGCGTCTCGGCTTCGAATAAAACGAAAATATTCCGCGACACGTGCAAGGCGCAATTCACCGCGTAAGGGAATTAATGAGGCCAGCGAATGAAAACCTGGAGGAAGAAAAGATGGAAAAAAAAAGAAAAAAAAATTGAAACGACACATCTTGCGTAATTTTCGCGAGACATCGCACGATACGTTACACGATGGTACCAAGAGATATATCGCCAACTTCGATCTGAACGAATAAATATATCAACGCCGTGACTCATTGTGTTATGAAGTAGTGCACTATTTTTAGCTCCGCCACCGGAACGAATCTTACTCCTAAATAGAAAACGATTAACTAATCTCTTATAAAAAAAAAGAAACAAAAAAAAGCTATCTTTTCAACTTTCAGAAAATATTACTTGCCATCTCGCGACGTTATGAATATTTATGATTTCATTTAAGACTCGAGAACGCTTGGAACAGTTCCTCGGGCCTTGTATCTAAAAGGATATTCATGCTTGTATCTCTCACAATTAACAGAATCACTATGTATTTTGATAGCATTAACCTGTGGCTGCATATTCAATCGGTGGAATTGCTATGCTATCCGTTTAAATAAAAATTTGACATTTATTTATTGTTAATTAAAAAAAAATATAAATGTAATTTTCACAAAATAAATGACTTCGGTTTAATTAAAGTGACCATTGTCGCCGGCGAATTTTTTTTTTTTATAACTGAGGGCATAAAATTCGCAGAGGCGCATCTCTTTTAAATATATTTAGGGATCGACTTTGCGGATTTTCTGCAGGGAATTACCGACGGGACGCTGATAAAGCCATTTAACACTCGGGACAATTTAATGTAGAGGACATATCCGCTGTATCCGTTTACAACGGCCGCTCGTTATTATTTTTCCGGGCGGAGTAATAATTTTTACTTGGCGCACGACCCACTTTGCCCGCGAAATTTTTCGGCGGATTAGACCTATCATTTGTCTGTCCGGGTTTCCTTTGTGCACGTTCGCGAATTCAACGAATTTCGAGGAAAGACGGTTTTCTGCGAAGGCGATCCCGCTCGCTATCTCCCTCGCCCGCATGATTTTTCAGAGTAACGAAACGGGGGAAATTCCCTCGGCACTGCCCCCGCGACCGTTTTCGGATGACCCAGATCTTCTATAGTGCAGCATGCCGGCGCATAGTGCTGCATGCTGGAGCAATGCATCCGGAGACCCGGGCCGTACTTCTGCGGCGTGTACGTGCGCATCTGTAGACCGCGTGTGGCCGCAACACGCGCACGCCGAGAACGTGAAATTCATGAAATTGGACACGGGCGCCCGGTCGCGAGCCTCACTTTCTTACCGGGAACATATTCCACCGGATGTCTAACAAATTTCCGGCGGGGCGCCCGCCGTTCGAACTTCGCCGGAGTTGCGGCTCGACGCTCGGGAACGCGTCGTTGAATTATTCTGTTAAAATATCTCGCGCCGGTGCGATGGACTCGCGCGCAGCAAGGCGCGCGCCTTATTATTGCAGCGCGGGAGAAATTATGTACCGGACCGCGTCTCTTTTTGGGGTCACCCGGTTCCCGACGAGAGAAGGACCGGCGGGCGTTCGCGCGTTCGGCCGATACATCTTTCAGCGGCTGTAATAAATTGTTTTTTAAAAATTAATCCCCGCCCGAACGAAGCAGCGCGTTCGAAGACACCAACGACTTACGGAAGCGTCGATAATCGGAATATCGTTGTAAGCTCTTTAACGTATGCAACTTCGAGGTCGATAATATTTTAAGGGCAGCCGCGATGAAAGCACGGGTGGGCAAAATAAATTCTCGGGAGGTCTGGAGAGACGAGTTTTACGTTAATTTTTACGCGCGACGAGCTCGAAGGCTCAACGTACCGGGCCGAACTTTCGGAGCAGAGTTAAGCCGTCTCTCGTTAACGTGATGGCTAACCGGCACTCGTTACGTACGCCGACGGGCAAGCAGATTTTTCGCGCAGTGAAATTGTTCGAAAATCTAACGAGGAAATATCTGGAACGGAGCCAACCGGAGAAATCGATCGGTCGGCGGGGCATATAAGCTTTTTATTTATTTATGCTACGTGTACGTGTACCACATACTCGCGCCCTTTTGCGCGGAGGCTCCCCGGCCAACAAGTTGCGGCATTTTACGTGCGACCACTTGGTTGGTAACGCACCGGCTTCGCGGCCGCTTTGAATTTTTCTACGTCTTTTGCCTCGCTGATCGGTAATGCGGAGGAAAGCCGAGAGACGCTTCTCTCTCTCATTTTCTCTCCGCCGTCGCGGTCTCTATTTTTGCATCAATGCATTCTTGGCGCCATTGGCCATCCACTGATCTTCCGCCTAGCGGGACATTTTCTCTCCTTCTCTCTCAGTGCAAACATAATAAAAGTTTCTCGTAAATCCAGTGTCCGAGAGTATCGATACGGTGTCCGTTTATACGAGCTCATCAAGTACGAGATTGTGGATCTGTAAACTTGGTTTTCCCTGCCCCGGAGTATCTGAGATATCGTATCGAGTCACAAAGCCTTTAATAAATTTGAAATCGATTTCTGCTTAGCGGAAATTTCGCGGAAGGCCATCGAAATCGCGATCTTCCAATTTTACTTCTGTATCTTGTTAATTTAATCTAGAATTGTCAGGTAAAATGAAACCGATGTTAATTGGAAAACAAAAATTTATCGTCAGCTCGAACAACGAAGATAGAGGCGGTTGTTTTATTCGCGAAAATTGAGCAGAAGTAGTTTAATAAAAAAAAAAGTACAAATGCCATATTCATTAATATTCTGCTATATAAAATAAAAAGAGGCGCAGAGTTAACTTTTGAGAAAGAAAAAAAAAAGAAAAAAAGAAAAAAAAAAAAAATTAAAAAAAGAAAAAAAAAACGCGATTTCTGCATGAAGTATTATTATCATAATAACGACGCTACCTATTATCCCGTAGAATATGAAACGAGTTATTAGCATGGCTTCCAGGGAATTGTTTAGCTCGCAGCGAGGTAGGGATACGCGCCACTTCAGGAAACACCGGCGTCTAGTAATTTCGCGTGGTGCCGTTTATCAAGTCAATTTGCAGTAACGGTCGTTAGGAGCACGACAGGTTTGATAAGGGCGTAAATCGATGACGAGGCGGGAGTTCGTTGGCTCCCAGGGGGAGAGGCGAATACAGGCTTCTTATTACGGTCTTTAGCGCGCGATAACCCTGAACTTTAACGCTTGCCTGCCGGTCAGCACGGAATGGCGAGGCTTTAGCTCACGGTCCCACGTGGTTTTCGTAACGCGACGAAAATCGGCCGACGATAAATAATTAAAACGTAAAAAAATAGGAATAAGTCGTGGAAGCCTGTAATTCGCGAGATCAAGTCTCTCAAATTCGCGCGATCGACTCGCGGGGCTGTTCCTTTCATCGAACGCTCTCCGAGCTTTTCTCTTCCGGCACTTTTGTTTGGCACCGTGTTATTGAACGATCTTTTCGGGAATAGCCGTTCGCTCTTCACCGCCGTCGCTACTTCGTTTTTCCTTCGTGGTCACTTCTCTCGTGCTTCTCTTCTTCAAATATCATCCCGCCGAGGACCGCACCTACTGTCTATTTTCGAGCGGTAACTATGTATAGAATTTCGCTCTCACGAAACCGTCGCGTCGGGAATATTACGGTTGCTAGTTAGGTCTACCTCGCTTTCTCCTTCTGCCCTTTTGTCATTTCTCTTTTGTACTTTCTCTTCCTCTTTACACTCACGCCGACGCGCATCTCCTCGCCTCCTTCTTTGAGCAGATTTGTAAAAGGATGAGTCACAATAAGGGCGCCACGTGAATGGTATAAAGTAGTTACAAAGTAGACTAAGAGGGAAATTACACGTGCTAAACTTCGACATGCCGGTGGGGAAAGATCGTCTTTCCTAAAGTAACTTTTGAAGAGCTGACCTATACGATAAGTTGATCCAATAAGAATGTATAAAGTAGAATACTTTCTGAGAAACTAATATCTTCTTTCCTTTTTTTTTTTTTAACGGCAAAGTGAAGGATCTATGACGCAGACATAACAAAGGTGAAATGCTCCGCAACATAAAATCTGGATATAGAAAATCGCCCGTAAAGTATTATTATAAAATGGAAACTATTCGCCGATTTCATTTAAAAATAAATTACTGATATCGATAAAATTTTCTCGTGCAACGTTACGAATATTCTCCCGGTTTGTTTTTTTTCTTTTTCTTTTTTTTTTATTTTTTTATTTTTGCGAGGTATCGCATTCCTTATCGGATTATTTAATTTGTCTGTAATTTAACAAAATCAGATATCAGGTATTGAGAACTGTTGTTTTGGATATCCCTTCGGTAATAAGGATCGCCGGAGAGTTAATAGATTCGCAGCGCATTCAATTTTCCATACGGATACTCGTCGGTCTCGTGTTTGACGCATGCATCGCGTGCTTACATGCATACGATCATTGAGCCGCTCGTAGCCATTGTTTACAATAATTATGTACAGGCGTGGCTGCGCAGCTCGCAATTTTGTGTCTGTGCGATGCATACCTAAATATACTTCGAGCCGCGAGAAACAGAGAGTCTGGATCCTCGGGATTCATCTCGGCGTTTGCACAGCTTGACGTTTTATCATCCACTTAAATAACGATAAAACGCTAAAAAAAATAGAGATTTTTCTTCTCCCCCCTTTTTTTTTCCTCTCCTCAATGATTTTTTAAACGCGGAGGACACGTGCATGCGCCGGGAGCCATTTAACAATACCGAATTTCGATTGTTCGGTTCAATATAATTTTCCGATGTACACGCGTCCAAGTATCGGCGCGTCGTGCTTTATTTAACAATTCGCCGCTCTCGCGATACTGCGAATATTTTCGTTTCAACAACGGACGGATTATCAAATCGCCAACAGCTGCGCAAATAGCCCCGGCTATTTAATTAACCGCCCGTCTTCGGTAACGACATCGATCAATGCTGGTCGTTTAACGAGAGATTTAATCAGGTCATTAGCGCGTTTGTTTACGAGAATTTGCGCAACTTTAAAGTTGTCGAATGAAGGGCGACGCGACGTTAAGGCGGTCGTTAATAATGCTGGCCGGTAAATACGAGGATGCTGTGACACCGTGAGTCGCGTATGGGGCATCTTGGCGCTCGACGTAAACGTTACTTCATATTCACTGACAGTTATCGGGACAGATTTTGCGTTACGTGCCGCTAGCTATCGAAAATAAAGCGATATTGTGATCTAATGGGAATAGGTCGCGAGAGTAAGAATATATGAGGCGTTCGAGTTACGATCTTTTGCGATAACTTAAAGATTGCAGCTACCTCAGATTATTACATATATATTTAATATGTTGATATATGTATTAAAATAAAATTTTTTTTCTATGAAAAAAAAAAAAGAAAAAAAAAAAAGATTTCTCACGATATGTTTCTATTGTTTGTTTCAGGTGGTGCTAGTTTTCATTCTCAGTATAGCATCGCTTATAATATATTTCATCGATGCCTCCACGTGAGTAGCAAGACTTCGACGGTGCTAATGCGCGGCTTTTAAGTTTACCGCAAACATTCATGCACATTGTTTTTATTCTCGCGCGGTATCGGTAATATTATAACGTCACTTTGTGCCGCTTTTTCTTGCGGCATAATTAAGGGCGCGGCGATAATCGCTAGTTTAATCGCTGCTATTTTAGTCGCCCTTTCAGCGCGGCTTTTTTTAAGACCGAGACCTTCGCGCGAGTTCGTAAGAGATGCTGACCTAACATCCGCAATCTCGTGCTTTTATGTTACAGCGAAGTGGTGGAGCGTTGCCAGAAATGGAGCAACAACATTACTCAGCAGATAGACTTAGCGTTCAATATATTTTTTATGGTCTACTTTTTTATACGCGTAAGTAACACCGTCCGTTTGTCAATGAACCTCTCGACTAATGCTAGACTATTAAGAGAAATGCTCTCACAGCGGCGCTTTCCGTGAAAAATAAGCCTCAGATCTTTTTTAACTGTTTAAACAGTATGTTTTTTTTTTCTTTTACGCTATTCCCGCAGTTTATCGCCGCCAGTGACAAGCTGTGGTTCATGTTGGAGATGTACTCGTTCGTGGACTACTTTACGATACCACCGTCCTTCGTGTCGATATATCTCGATCGGACGTGGATCGGACTGAGGTTCCTTCGAGCTCTACGACTGATGACGGTCCCTGACATCCTCCAGTACCTTAACATTCTAAAGACATCGAGCTCGATTCGTCTCGCCCAACTCGTATCCATCTTCATTTCGGTCTGGTTAACAGCTGCTGGCATCATTCATTTGGTGAGTATAAATCGTCCCTTTGTTTAATCGTTAAAAAAGAAAAAAAATAATAATAATTTGTAACAAGTGTTATTCCCAGATCTCGATTATAATTCTGAAACATATCGTTCCACATTCGCGAATTAATTTCTTTATATACATTTATATTACTTTAAAATATTCATAACATATCGTGTTCCAGCGCGCTACGAAAATTTATTATACATAGTTGTTGCTCTCAGTTGTACGCAATTACATTTTCTCTACGGCCTTTTATAATGAATGACCATTAATATATGAGAGGTAATTTGATCGTGCACCAGATGAGCCGTGAGGAATGCGGTGGGGAAAAAATAATTTTTAGTAAATAATTAATAATAAAAGGTTTACGTAACGAAGATAATTTTTAACCGCTGGGATAATATTTTAAAACAATTTTTTTTCTTCTTCTTTTTAATCTAATCTTTACGATTTAAATATCTCAACGTGGGGAAAACAATCCTGCATTATAACTTAATAACGTTTCTTTTCGCGATTACTCGTCGCATTTCCCAGGGCGCTTTATGCGCAGAAATCCGAGAGGTCCAAACATTTCGCGTTTATACCATTGCGCAGTAGTAAAAGCTTACGGTTATGAGCCACCAATATAAACCGCAATTTTGCTCTTGACACTACGCGAGGATGCTCTCCTGAACGCAATAATATTGTGCCCGCAGCTTGAAAACTCAGGAGACCCTTTCGAGTTCACGAACCCACAACATCTTTCATACTGGACCTGTGTGTACTTTCTGATCGTGACGATGTCCACGGTAGGATATGGCGATGTTTACTGCCAGACGGTCCTCGGCCGCACCTTCCTAGTATTTTTTCTACTCGTCGGTTTGGTAAGTTATTCTTGCGTATATCTCGTTTTTTTTTTTTTTTTATATATAACCGAATTAAATTACTTTAACATACGTCAGTTAGGAACTATTCAATTTTTTTTACGCTGTCAACAGATGATTCAATCTTAATCCTATTGTTCCAAATAAATAATCTCTTTCAAATCGATCCCGTTAAATATGCAACGCGAATATAGGCCGAAGGGTTGTAAAAATCGGGCGAGACTCTCTTGTCGCATCGGCTCGGGATATTAATACGTATTTTTTATTCTGCTTCTTTTGTCGATTTCGATGTGCATTTCGAAGAGCTTTCTCGCTTGACTTGTCTTTCCGCCAAATCTCCGCCATGATCGCGCACATCTTCCTTTCTGATATCGAGAGGTCTCTAAGTATCACAGCAGAGCAGTCCGCTTGCCACTCGGCGTTTTCGCATAGCTCGTCCGGAGCCGTTAGTTTTGCCAAGGCTCTTATTTCAGAGCGGAACGATCGGCGGGACGAGCGGCGGCTCAGATTTACGTGTCCCCCGAGCCGCGAAACGGTGAATACACTGAATGTTCTCCGGCCGTTGATCCTCTCATGCGACGCAAGCACCGAGGAAACAATTTATGATGGTATTCATTATAGAAAATTGTTTGCAAACGCAGAATTTTTTTTTTCTTTTTTGCTGACATTTAAATACCGTATTTTACGACGCCTCAAGTTCGGTATAGAAGGATATTAGAGGTATGAACGATACGTGAGCTCTCCAGATAAAAACTCGAACCGCTTCGTTTACGATTAGCCGAATAATTACGCTTGAAAAGGCGGTTTGTGCGTATCAACGATGGCGTCCGTATATTAAGCTTTTCTTTCTCTTTTTTTTTCTTTAACAATAAACATTAATGTAACTTCGCTGATTTGCGTCCCGAAGAGATAGAGCCTGAGCTCCCGATAAATGTATTTTCTGAATGGACACATTTCGAACTTTTATCGCGAATTTACCCCACTTCTTGAACTTTCCTAGCTTCGCAACTCGAGACAATGGGGGGAAAACGTGGTTGCACCGCTATTGAAATAACACTTCCGCTGATGTCACGCGAAAATGGCTTTTTGGGGCAGAAATCAACGGCGGAGAACGGTGCCGCTCGTTATACCGAATCGATCGACTCGTTTGAACGCCGATGCGCGCATCGCCGCGAGCGTGCCTTTTATGCGCACTTATCATGCGTGCGATTTATCGATTTAGCCCTGCACATACGGGGCTGGCTTGCTCGGTGAATAACGACCTGCTCTCGAATTTCTTTAACGATGCACGTCGAACTTTTGTCCCGCTCGAACACGCGCAATCGCCGTTCAAGCGCGCCACCGAAAAACTCAGCCAAGCTTACGACGTACGTTGTCCGCGATTTGTCGTAGAACATTAACGTGCAACATTAATTATCGAGCTGATAAGAAGACACGTTTTCGAAAGCACGATTATTTGACATTAAATTCTGACGTGGAGCTGGCTCGCTCGAGGATTTAAATTGCTGAGAGCGCAGAGAAAAGTTCTCATTGCCACGCGGAGTAGCTCGCGAGATTTTAAACGGCTGGCTCGAGATTCCAGCGGACGAGAAGACGAAGATTATCGGTTACCTGTGCCTTATGTTTCAGTGTCTATACTATAAGAATCGAGATATATATGATTAATAGATTTAGGATTGTCGATATTTCGCTTACGTTGAGTCGTGATTTCGCATCAGATCTATTGATTTGCTATAACTGAGCCTCCCGATTCCGGTGTTTTGTGAAATGGCGAAAAAAAAGTAAATCGATTATGCGTATTTGTATATACGACACATCGTAGTTATTGAAAGCATATATTACTTCTTTCTTTCTCTCTTTTTTTTTTTCTTTCCCTCTTGTTCTCTTTATCTTTCTCTTTTTCTCTCTTTCGCTCTCCATCTTACGGCTTAAATTGGTTCTACGAGTTTTGCTACAGCCACTGTCTGTCTTTTCTCTTCGACCTAAAAGTAACTTGTAGCTAATAATGCGGCAAATCGATTATTTGGGTAAAATCGATTTGGCTTGTCATGCGAATGCTGCAGACTTATCTTTTATATATATATATATATATATATATATATATATATATATATATATATATATATACCTTTTTTTTGTACAATATTAGCAAGTATTAAAAGGACTTTTATTAAGAAGCCTCGAAACTTGAAATTATGGAACTCTATTAATAATCCAATTCCACACTATTCAAGTGCCCGAATATAATTCATTCAAGTAATTCACAGGAAAGCGTTTCACTGCAAGAGAGAAATTATTTTAAAGAATCATATATAAATTAAATAACCCCAGTTTTATAACGACTCGGCAGTCTCGACTTAAGGCAGTTAATTATTTTTCAGACGGAGATTAATCTTTCTGAAAAAAGGGATCGCATAAAAGATTCGAGGTTTTCATTACTATCGTATAAATTTTTTATATCAATTTTATCATGTCTCTTTCAAAAGGAGCACGGGGCCGAATGGCTTCGATGAAATATTGGTGCCTGTACGCGCATGATCTTTAACTTGTTCATATTCTGTCTGTATGTATATTTTCTGCGACGCTGATACGCTGCTCGTATTAAGATGTAACATACTATTTTAATCGCTTCAACATTTATCATTTACTTATTTATTAATTTTTTTAAATTGTCGACCGTTTAATACTTTTAGTAGCAAATTCCAATTACGATGAGATCATCCAAGGCAAACGTGAGATTAAATCGAAGTAATGTTAACCTGTTTCACTATTATTGGAACGCTCGCTTCGTTTTAGCTCTCGCAATTGCTAAAGAGCGAAAGATACACACACACACACGCACACATACATACGTACATACACGAGCTATATAGTTTTATTGTATTACAGGACAGGAGATGCCACTTTGTCTTGCTATCGATTTTAAATGGCTCGTTGTAAACTTTGTTAAAGAACAATCCTCGAGATGGAGTATCCGCGCGGTTAACTTTGAGGCTTTCCCTCGAGTTAGTAGTTCCAGATTACCGATAATGGAAAAAATTTAGTTGAGTTGTCTTTGCAAAGCAGCAAAATGTAATTTATATACCATTTCATCAAATGTATTAAATTATTCATCCGAGCTTGCAATTTTCTATATTTCTTTCTTTCTTTTTTTTTTTTTTTTTAATTTTTGTCCGGATACGTTAGTCAATTTGTTAATGTGTAAATCTTGCCGAAAATTGCCAAAGATGCAGATAGATCGGGGAGGAAAAAAGAAAAAAAAAATTGTGGCGTGTCCTGTTCGTTATATTCTCACATGTTATTACGTTTCGCGTCGCGAGAGGTTTGTAACCGAATCGGTTGGTCTGTAAATTAGCTGGAGACGAAAAGCCACGTTCGTGTGGTGCATTTGCGGGGACGGGTTCTTTTGGAATACCTTCAAAACGCTTTGGCACGCGTTTAAAAGCGGCACGATATTTTGTCTCCGTGCAATGAGCGGGGAACCCTTTTATACGAACTCAGTGTAATATTCCGAGAGACGCGAGCGGTAATAAATTCGAAATTAGACGACGTGTGGCTGTAAATTAAACCAACTCAGGCGGGCTTAAAAGATCGATAGACTCTCGGTTCATTGCGAGCACGGGCTCGGTCGCGGGCACCTAAAAGTAACACAGAAATGAAGTTGCGCATTGTCTCCGATTGCACAAAAGAGTGAAAAGAAAAGGCTACACTTTTTTTTTCAGAATTACAAAAGAAAAGATAATTACACTTTACCTACACACCTACGCGCTTCACATTAGCTTTGAAATAAGAATTTTTACATATGCGTACTCGAATAACGTTCTACATGTGCATTGTTGATGCATTTATCAACGCTAAAACGCACTTCTTGACAAGAATAATTATGCGGTGCGGTTTCGAATTAATTGCACCAAACAGCCTTGCTTTAAAATTTATAAATCTAGTCTATTATAACAGAGAATTGTTGTAAACGGTGATACCAGGCATATTCTAATTTGCGTTCAGTTCAACATGAATATCTGCATTTGCATCACGGTGCCATTATAAATAATTACAGCAACCGTTCGGTTACAAACTACAAATTTACGAATTTAATAACAGATAGATCCTTACGACACGTCAGGTCCGCGCGAACAATTAAACTTTCATTCTTTAATTATAATAATCTGCTTCTTTCTCTTTCAGAACGACCTATGATTAAAATCTGGAATTTGCGAGCGCTGTTTATCCGCGGAATTGCACTTTAGTATGCCGTTTGCTAAATTCTAGAATGTAATACATTTTCGCCAAGTATCGCTTAAGTTCTGAGTTTCGGGCGCGCGAGTTCTCACTTCGCCGCGTACGTCGCACGGCGAAGTAATCGCCCGGTTCGTACAATTCGCTGCTTCGCCATGCTACTTTACAGGATATCTATCACCTGGCTGTCTCTAGAAAGCGTACATCATGCCGTGCGCAAAATGTCGACGCACCTCTCTCTCTCGCTATTCTGTCTCTTATGATAATTTCGTTGATCGCAGTGTCTTTAGTTGCCTGATATCTATAAGGCTCGCGGCGCAAACGCCCGCTCGCGAATCACTTTCAGTGCCTATATTAATGGCGAATTACGTGGCGTGACACGACACGACTTTATCGATCATTTTATGATGGATCATATCTCTCTCATAGTCCCCGGCATTATAGACGATTTACATAATAGCGCTTCCTTCATTTTACACGCGCACGAGAAATCGATTTGTTAAATTTCCTCTCCGCTTCCGTTTATCAAATCGCTTGCATCTTTCTCACACTTCTACTCTGCATTTTTTATTTTTTTTAATTTCTTTTAATCGCTGTGAGCCGTATCACTTGACCTCTTATCTCGAAACATATTAATTTTACTTAAAAACAGCAGAAATTATCTTCCTTTCTTTTTTTTTCTTTTATTTAAATTAATCGTGTAATTTTTAATATTGAGCGTATTGAGTATGAAAATTAGAACATCTATTTTATTAATTAATTTCTGCTGTTTTATGGTCCTTTTTCTTGCTTACTGCTTTTACTTATACCACACTTGAATTTAAAACATAGACATTAGATAAGTCTACACGCGAGTGCAACAAAATCATCATAATGTAAGTATACCAATAATATAATAAAAAATTTTTCCCTTTCGGCCCACAATAAAAAAAATTGCAATAAATACCATTTCAAAATTGTTGGACTATTAAAAAAAATCAATTATTAGCTTTGCAAAAGGAACCGAGTCGATTTTATTGCCTTAGAAACTGAAACCCGAGTGGAAAATTTCGCTAGCGTGATCGTCAGCAAAGTACTCTTTCCTAACACTCTTTTTTTTCTTGTCTTCTTTTTTTTCTTTTCTTTCAAGCTGCTTTACTTTCGACATATCGATTCCTAAACGCGTTTCCTGGTACCGATGTACTTAATAAGCGTCGCAATTTTCTCCTCGCTTTTTGAGCACACGTTTTCCGAGCACATCTTTCGAAACGTAAAGCTCGTTGCCTCGTCCGGTCGCATTTTCATCCTGTCTTTCCCTTTCTTTTCCGCCATATTCATTTACCGACGCGAAAAACACGCACGTAACTTACGCCATAATACGGCGCGAAAGCACTGCTGCAACCGTATATAGTTGACCCAGTTTGCTTTACCAGCGATCCGTAGTCGCATAGTGTTTTCCAGTTATAATTTTTATTTACAGGCAATGTTTGCTAGTAACATACCCGAGATAATAGAGCTCGTAAGCCGTAGGTCCAAATACAGCGGCGAGTACAAACGGGAGCATGGAAAGAGGTATTACTATCAAATTACGTCCTACAAACCCTCTGCTCTTATCTATTAAAATTTACTATTCCCTTTCCAGTACGTTTATACAGGGTGTCCCAGTTGATGTAAAAAAGTTCTTAGTTGTAGGTTGGGCTTCCGAAAATAAGTAGAAAAGTCCTATACGGTTTTGTAAGTTAGGCGTTAATAACCGAGAAAATAACATTTAAAGATTTGACGCCCCGCGTGCGAGAAAAAACGCGCCGTTTGAAGCTACCGAGACGTTAGTGGACCTAGAGGTGTGGCTTATCTTACTGTATTCACAAAGAAATGAGTAATCTATGAATCTTTGTAAATAGAGTGGGATGGGCCACACCACCACTCTATTTACAGAGATTCATAGATTACTCATTTCTTTGTGAATAGAGTAAGATAAGCCACACCTCTAGGTCCACTAACATCTCGGTAGCTTTCAGCGGCGCGTTCTTACTCGCACGGGGGGCGTCAAATCTTTAAATGTTATTTTCTCGGTTATTAACGCCTAACTTACAAAACCGTATAGGACTTTTCTACTTATTTTCGGAAGCCCAACCTACAACTAAGAACTTTTTTACATCAACTGGGACACCCTGTATATATCATAGTTCTGCATTAATGCGCAACGTCAAAAGCCTCAGGAGCCCATGATGAATGCATGAAAATTTACAGCAGCTGGAAATATGAGAGTTGACGAGTATAACGACCGCGCGCGTGGTGCATACGTCGTATAATCGTCAACGGCGTTCCCTTTCGTTTCCCAATGAATCAAACCGGCTCTCGTTCACGGTGAAAGGTCAAATAAATCGAAGGGGGGAAAAAAGTTTTTCGCGACCGACACGGGTGAGCCCCGGCGACGAAAGACGCAGGCGAAAATCCCGAACATCCCGGCATATTTTCCTGCATTTAACGAAGCATCGAATCAGCGAGCATGTATTTTCCCGAAAAAGCGCAATTAAAATTTGTGAGTTACGGTTAGTAAATATGCACTTTTTTTTATCACTGTTCCGCGCGGCAAAAGAACCGGATGCGGCGATAGCACACGTTTGATCGACGTGATTTTTAAATAGCTGACGTTTAAAACTCGGAGCTTCACATTTATATAAATGCAGTAACGCGTTACCTCTTTTTTGTGCTTAAAAAAGAAAAAAAAAGAGAAAAAAAAAGATTTTCTACATTTCCCAAATTTAAAATTGCATTAAATGTTTATGCGGATGGAACTAGATATTTTTATGGACGTTAATGCGCGTGCTGTATCGTAAAAATTTACAAGAAAAAATTTATTCGAATAATCGGGAGAAGCGCCGGTTACGCGGTCGTCGTAAACGGACGATATATTTTATTATTAACGTAACATTGAATGGAGGTCACCCGTGACCAGGTAAATGTTGAGCCATCTGCGACGACCAAAAGTAGATTTTATTTTTTGGTATCAGTCCAAGTAGCTTCTCGAATTAAAGCCGATAAAGCACAGCTGTGACTTAAATGGGTACGCGTCGCTAACAAATACACCACGTTATTACTTAGATCTCGTTCTCTCATTTTATATATCTTTGATATTAATTCATATGGAACATATTCGCAAAAGAATATCTTAACGAACTTATTTCTGCCTGACGAAACTCTTGAAATTGTTAAAATTATTTAAATACGCAGAACTTGATTTTATTAAAAATAACTCTTCGATGATAAAAGATCTTTCACCGTGCAATGTCGGGTTAGATTCAACAAAATAAAAAAAAAAATGTATATAAGAGTGAAGTTTACGTGTAAGTCTCCAAAATGACGAGAGAAGCAGATATGCTTAGTAAGTTGGCCGTATGTATGTGTTTTATATCAACGGGGTGCTCTTTTTCATCACAAATCGATTATCATTCTATTCTACAGCACGAAGCAACAAGCATCCGTTTTTTTTTCCTTACAATATTAATACATATATTCGATAAGATAATATTGTGTACATACACAGAAATCACGTACAAAATAATGCGGGTGAAAGAGGCTTGATGGACTGCGTATCGTACTTTCAAAATTAATTTCAAGAATAATTTTCAGCCTGCTTTTAAAATCGTTAATATCGAATAAGTGATTTGAAAGAATCTTGCACTGTATCATAATTCATTATTTTTACTAATTATTTTCTTTCTAATTCCATCGAGCTCCTTCGCCGTTGCATCAATTGTTAATCCAGTACACTTTTTTTGTTTTTTTTTTTTAATAAGTCACATGGTTTGCCACTTTAGTCTGCTACCTTTATTATTATATGTAGACACACGCAGGAATACAACGTTAGTTGTTACATATATTGCACTACAATAGAACGAAACGTACCTTTGATACATCTAATATTCAACTATTTACTGAGTACATTTTTAATATACCTTTAATTCAAATCATGTAAAATGATCGAAAACAGATTCGGCAATATTCTTCGTAACTTATTAAAAGTATAATCTTATTAATTTAATTATGCGTTAATCATCTTGCGTGATTTGATTATCTGTTTTACACAAAAGATACATACGCATATTTAACTTTAATATTATAAAACGTAATTAATTGCAGAACGCACTTTTGAAGTCCTAATTTCTATTTTATTTTCTGATTTAAAAGAAAAAAAATGGAAAGATTGAAAGACTTAGTTTCTGTTCATAATCTTTAAAGTAGTTTGTTTTTTTTTTTTTTTTCCTTTTAGCACTTATAACCATGTTTGAAATGGTGCTAATCGCTCGGAATTACCGGAATCGTATGCTGTAATAGTGTTTGCATGTTAAATTAATTTCAATTGACATTGTGCACAAATGACGGCATCTCTTTTTCCGTTCTTTGTAACAGGAGATACACAGGGTAATTAATATTAATTAATTAGGCGATCGCTTAATAGCGGTTAATACGAGTATCATGACGCATGATCTTTTAAAACGAGGAACTAACGGCACTGTGTTTCATAGAATAATTAATTGATTTGTTTCGCTTCATTTCGTAAGGTTACAGAGACGAGTTGTTATTCTTCGCGCTACAAGGTTTCTTTTTTTTTTTAATGGCTCTGCGCACATCGCTAATTTCGTAATGCGCGCAATTTACGTCGTGCTGACACGCAGTTTTCGCAATTTAATATGTTCTAACGTCTTCTCGCAGACGTGTTGGCACGATTATATTCGACGCTATTTATCAATTTTTGCGTATAAGTAATTTATGCTCGGTGAGTTTATAAATAATTCGAATCTTCGTCCTATTTGCTTGAATGACAGCAGCTTTGAATGCAGTAGCAGTTGAGGAACGTACTAATGTATGAAAAATCTACAGTGTTCAAACACTCCGCGATTTATTTCTATTGAGAAGAACCTGAACAGGAATATATCGGAAAACGGGAGGATACGCATATTCGAATAAACTACTTCATACTGCTAACGTATTGTCGCAATAGATAAAGTACTTCGAAATATATTTGCATTTTATGTTAAAACTGCCAAATAATTAATCGATTTTATATTAAACTTGAATTATCGATATTAAGGAAAGCTCACATAATTTATTTCAGTCGCAAAAAAGTATATCAACTTAAAAAGAAAAAAAAAAACCCCTCATTGTATTATAATTCTAATCGTGTTTTAATCGACTAATTGTACCTGTCGTCTTCACTTTTGCAATTTATAACGCGTTGTCGCCTGACAATAATCGATCGGCACTTAGCGAAACTGGAACACGAGCGAATAAAAAGAGAAAAAAAAATTATATATATATATATATATATATATATATATATATATATATATATGTATATAAATTATAATAAAAGCGAAAGCAAATAAAACAAATATAAAAAGATTCAGGCTAGGGGTCTGTTCTGACGGCAACGGATGATTGTGGGTGTGTAGGCGGTGTTCGCCAGCTGGATCCCAGAGATCACGGAGCTCGCCGCGAATCGCAGCAAGTACGGTGGCCAGTACAGACGCGAGCGTGGACGCAGGTACCCCAGAAAATCCACCTACGTGGAAGCCAGCCATGAAACCCCCCCCCCCCATTGAAATTAGCCCTCGTGTTGTCTCCACACGTAGTCACATAGATACGAGAAGTAGCGAAATCGCCCCTGGATAGCGGGTGGTCTCGTTGCGCGCCCGGTCGTAAACTCTCCCGTGTTTTCGGCGCCGTTGCAACCGTGTCACCGCTGCGATTCGCAAATTAGAGAGGCGTTTTCATTAGGCGGGACGACTGAACGACTCGCGGGACGGCACACGTTTCGCATTCCTTCGTATCAGCGGAAAAGTACGGCGCAACGAAAAACGATGGACGAGAGAAGTTAGACAAACCTTATGGCCGTGTAATGAAGCCCGTATATCCTAATGAACGTACCGTCGTTGATGAACGCGACCTACTTCCTAGATTGTAATTTTTTTTTTCTCTCTCTTTCTCTCTCTCTCTCTCTCTCTTTCCCCGCGAAAAGAGATAACATCGAACGTAACGCGCGTGACTCGATCTATCCCCGATAAAAGAAATTTATTCATATTTCTTTTTCCCTGAGGTTCGTGTAACATATTCAAGGAAACGGGACCACTCTCGCTATCTGCGATGAACTTAATCTCCGATTGATAAACACGTCCCTTCTCCCTTCTCTAATCCTTTCGATCTACGTTATTATCATGGATCCGTGACTGTTAGAGAAACTCCAAATATCACGAGTCACATCGTCTGCTCTTTTTTAATCACCTCTTATCTCACCGTTTTTCTGTTTTTTTTTCCTTTTAACACGCCTTATTTTCACCGCTTTTCTTACCCATTTTTAACCAGTTAGCAGATACCTTGGTAACATATACTGGTATGCTTGATTTTTTTTGTGAAAGGAGCAACACACGAGTTTTTATTATAATATATACACACACACACACGTTAGTAGATAAGACGAATATATTAATTGTTGCATCTCTTTCCTTCTCTCTTTCTCTACTTATATAATACACATCTATCTACATTTGTAATATATAATTGCCTTATCGCACGGCCATGAAAAGTAGTTTCGCTCTCCTCGTGCCCCTATTTGTTAACTCGGCGAATACGTACCGGGGTATCACGGGGGCCAGATATAAGCGATTCTCGTGGGTATAAAATTTGCTAAAATAGTTATCTTTGCTTTCACGTTACGTATCTCTTCATTCCCCTCCCCCTTTCCCCGCCGCTGTGACGTTTAACGAATATGTACATATTTTTCGCATCGGGCGCACGGGTTTGCTTTCCGTTACAGCGAGATTAGAGGTAGGTTGGAGTGGTTGAATTGAGTATGGAAAAAAGTTGACTTACATCGCGTGCATAATGGTATCCCGGTAATCTAGTTACCGTGTAGATTAGCTAGCGAACGCACGTCAACACGGTCGCGCCATTTTATTTACTTTCCCCATTACACGTATACTGCATTATGCGAACAATATCGATGCCGTACGTCAAATATGAACGTCATCGTTTTCTGCACGCGTGGGTGATGTTATCAATATGTACGATATAGCCGATACACGAAAGCTAGTAATCGCAAGCCGCTCGAGCTGCATCGACCCCCCTTTTGTCTGTTAATTAGCACCGTTACACGTTGATACGTATACCGAAGGACTGATATGGCGTTTTCTGCGGCGACAGCGGCTAACGTACGTAATCTTAGGCGGCAGCGGCAGAGAATGAGAGAACGGGGGGAAATCAGTCATCGGCAATCCGGCCGGCGCGGTAAATACACGCGGCACATGTGAAACTCAACGCACACGACTCTAAAGTCATGTTCGCTAGGGGCCGTCGGTGCAGTAAACGCCATATCTACCTTCCAGTGTACGTCACCAAATATTACGTCAACTCGCCGCGATTTAATCACTGCTTTCTGATTAAAAAATGTTTTTCTGGTAACTAAATAATTTTTTTTTTTTAATAACGATTGAGAATTTTATAAAGTAGTATAAAACTTTTCAATTTTTCTCGGTGAGTTCTATCTACCTTTAAAAAAAAAAAAGTGACGTTGGTCTGTGTATACACACGCAATAGAATTTACTTGATAACGAGCAAAACGTTTGTTATCTGGGGCGGGTCATCTCTCAAAGGGTGTAACGAGACTGTTTTTACACGGCATCGCGTGTACTATTGAGAATATGTGTCATAGGTCTCCCGACGATTTATCATAAACGCCGGACGATTAAAGCATGTAGAAGCAGCCGTGAAGCAGCGAGTTGCGTGTGACAATTCCCTCGAGACTGCGTTTGGTGCCTTCGAAATAAATCGCTGAAGCGGGACGTTACGTCAACGACGAAACAATACTACTTTTTTCCGTCACGCTCGGTTAAATTCTCTTCCCGAAAAGAGTGCTGGCAAATCACGGACACCTCTCTCTTCTCTATTTCACATTCTGTTACTTTCTCTCTCGTTCTTCTGTCTATTTATCCCATTTATGTATCTGTCTACTACATTCACTCTCTCTCTTTCTCTCTCTCTCTCTCTTCCACATTGAGTTTCTTGGTGGCATGCGATAGTGTTCTGACTAGTTTGTAGATTGTCGAAAGGCGATCGACCCTCAGTACGGAATGGCCTTTAGAGAAGAAGAACAACCCTCTCTCGTCTGATACGAGGAGAGCGGACGTCTCCGGTTGATTCGCGTTTCTTAGCTTAACGCATACACACATACACACAGGCATACACACGATTTTTGGCATTTAAAATAGCGTAGTAGCAGGTACAGACGTAGGTACACGCGGCCGCTCTTTTTAGGGGTTCTATCAGTAGAAATTGTGCACGTTTAATTGCGACACACGACGCTGCATTCATCCGCGGCGCAGAGCGACGTAACTCGGCGAAGTCCCTCTTGTTTTACTTGAAGTCTAATAATAATACTTAAAATCGGTCAAAATATTTGTGCATCTTTTAATTCGGGAATTTAATTCGAGTGGATAACTCTACGAAAATTCAATAAATGACAAATCTGAAAATTAATAAAAAAATACAGAAGGTTTTTATCGCAATTTAAATCGACCGGGTTAATACACCGACTATAATAAAAAAAATTAATAAATAAATAATTAAAAAGAAGTCTGAAACTGCGAATGATCCAATTTCTATCTACGTAACCTAACCAGTTTCATAAAGTTCGCCGTTTCTCAATTACCTTGTACTTGTCTGAGAAGTCGTGCGATATATAGGCGATACGTTGCCGTACGCGCGGACTCAATTATGCCACCTTGCCCGAGTAAACCGATTTTATTGTCGCGCCAGTAAAAATATCAACCGGAGGGCTGCGGCGGAACGGCGCGGCGTCTATGACCTTTCGATCGAGACGCGGGCGAATAAAAAATTGATCGGATCTACGGTCCCGGTCTTCTCCGTCGTTCGCCGTGAAGCGCCGACTCACGATCCTACTGTTGCAGACATTACAGGTAGTCTAGCTTGGGGTCACATCAGGCATACCTCACATCATTCCATGTAACACGCGGGCAACATATTCGCGACATGTCGCAAGCGCATACCGAGACTACGGGGAAAGGGGAACCTGGGGAAACGTTACGAGCGATCACGGACGTTCCGCGTGTCATACACGCATTACAATGCACGTTGACGCGCGGCGATCGACGACAGGGATGTGCGCCCGCTCGCTGCATTATTTCTCGGTAAATCCCTCGGTTCGCAAATTGCCCTTCTGATAAATCTACGCACGGCCGCCACGAATCGCGAGACGGGAAGTAACAATACGCAGACAGGGGGACACTGGCCGACGGCTCCAGATACACCGCCGCGAGATCGCATCTCTTCCGCGGGAATCGTTCAACTGCTCCCAGCTTATGAGCTTGCAGCGATGATTGCTAACGCAATTACGCGCTCACATACTTCGTTGCCGCAGACGCACCGCTTCCCGCGATTAGGCCTTCTTTGTTCGATTGACTTTCATCCCCCCTTCCCGCCCCGACGACGTCGTTATCATTTTTGGCATTGCGAGTCTCGGGTAATAGAAAAGAGAGATTTTCTTTTTATTTTGCGTAAGGTTTGTCAGCGATAAACGTCACTGCGTTGGATAAATTTGCAGCGCGCCAAGGTCCGCGCGAAAGAAAATTTCACGTCGTACTCTCACATTTTTACAGCGAGTCTCGCGCACGTTTATTTCGAGAGGAGGAAGAAAGAGATTGATATTGATTTGTGTGCTGTAGCATAGCTTCATTGATCCATCAGTGCTTTCAATATTATTCTGCACAGTTAAATTAAAATTGATTTAAAAAAATATTGGAAAAGTGTGTGAAAAAAATTTTTACCGGCTAGGAAAAGTCAGGAAGAAAATTTTTTTTAAGACAGGCACTCGTCGAGAATATTTCTGGGACTTGATCGTATCGCGTAAAGATAATGTTTAATTTTCTTAATAAGAACAACGATGTATTATACGATTATATTGAGCGCATCGAGTTGAACTGTGAGATAACATAGATACAAAGTTTATCACGGATTAGGTAGAGATGACGGCACATGTAGTTAGGCTTAGGTGTAGGTACGTAGGACTTATAACTGTAAGTAGTTTATTTTACCCCGCCCTTTTATCTGGAGAACGTGTTTCGTTTCCAACACATCACTAATTAACGAGAACATAGCGGTACAGCACTGATAATCGTGTCTCTATCAGCAGCCGCGCAATATGCTAATCGAGCCGAAATCTGATTTCGTTCGTAAGTGCAAATATCCTCGTTCCCCCTCTCGCCTCTCCGTCGTTTAATGAAATGGGAAAAGACGTACTATGTAACCGGCGTGTACCGATAACTAGTCATCTCGACACCGCGACACGACGTTGAAAACATTAAAATCGACCGACCGACCGACCGACCAACCGACCAATCGATTAACTAACAGTGAGATACATGTAAAAAAAAAAAAAAGTAAAAAAAAGAAGAAAAAAAAATAAAATAA
The DNA here is from genome assembly GCF_019399895.1 of Cardiocondyla obscurior. NCBI lineage: Eukaryota > Metazoa > Arthropoda > Insecta > Hymenoptera > Formicidae > Cardiocondyla > Cardiocondyla obscurior. Next base: position 8,023,181 of record NC_091864.1, read on the forward strand.
ACTAACAAATTATTGACAGCCCTATCACACAAGTGTATTGATGCGAGTGTTATGTTCTGTTCTATTACGTGGTGTAGGCCATATTCGCCAGTTGTATCCCTGAGATAATTGACCTGATCGGGACGCGAAACAAGTACGGCGGCACTTTGAAGAACGAGCGATGTCGCAGGTGAGAGACACAACCAACCAATTAGCTTTCTCGATTTGAGCCCCGAGTCCCGACTACCACGATGTCCTACCGTACACGAAAGGCTATGTAACCTCCACCACATTCACACAGCATCTGTCTGTTACGCCTCTGTTAAACTTTTTCTGACACACGTACACAGGCGCACACGTTACATTCTGGCTCCTTTACCTGGTCCCGTTCCCTCAAATGCAATTTCCCCCAATAGAAATACGTACGAACGTTCCAAAAACGATCCCGATTCCTTCCTTATTAATTAATATATATTTAGAGATCAGTGCCAACGTTACAAAACCGCAGTCCCGTCCCAGCTCATTACACTAGCCGGCCTTAGCGCAGCCGCTACCCTAAAAACGTTCCCGAACTCCAGCCTACTCTAGTAAAACCTTATCCCTCGATAGACCAGCCTGTCACAGACCTACCCCCATTACACTCAGCAACTGGTGTTAGCTTGTTTGTTCACACCGTTCGCATTTGGGACAAATACGGCTCGATTTACACGGACACGTTAATTTTACATACCGTTTGCATAATAAAAACAAACAGAAATTGATTTTAAAAAAGTAAAAAAAAAAAAGAAAAAAATAAAATAATATAGCAAGGCGTTTAAATGGCGAGAAAATTTCGATATTCAATCCGCGAAAAATTTTTTCGTGCCGAACGTTATTTTCTTTTTTTTTTTTTTTTCGCTTCGCAAACAAATTGCAAGGACCTTAAATGAATTTTAACGAGACGCGTCGTGTCTAGATCAACTTGTTTGTTTGACGCTTCTATTTAATTAATCAACGTCGCAGTTATTGCGCCGACCGTGAACCGCGCGCCCAAGGGAATCTAAATCGAGACGACGCAGATAACGCAATCTGTTGTAAACGGATGTGACAAGTTCGCGCTGAGCGGCACGGTCGTGCGCCGCGCTAACGGGCCGCGGAAATTCGTATAACTGATCCCGAGCTAATTATCTGACATACATCGAAGCAACGCGGTCGGATAATTTTATTATTATCGTTAAGCGAACCGCGGGCGCTTTGACGAGCTGTATTTCTTTCCGAGTGCAAGGGGTTAACGTCCAGCATGTACCTTGCATCATCCAAACACAATTGAATGCATATATATATATATTATATTACCTACATAAATATATATTCTAATGTTGTATTACTTCAATGTAATAATCTTGGTGTTTTAGACAGTATTAATAATTGTTTTTGCGTATTCGTAAAATTTTTAATAAGGGAAAAAAAAAAAATAATAACGAAGGTTGTACTCCCTGAATAATTATATGTGTATTATTGCGATTATTGCGATTTCATACGTAGCTCAGGGAATCTGGTTGAGGATGTCACCGGCGGGCCGAAGCTAACAACGTAGATCAGGGACAATTCAGAGCTTCTTTCCGATTTAATTGTCATTCACAACTAGCACGAGGGGTGGCTGCGAGCTTTCGTGAAGGAAAGGATTACACGACAATGACACGCTGATTGCATATCATCATTTCGGGTACACGGATACGTGTGCCTGCGATTGGAGTAATATATACGCGGGATCCGCGCGCACACGATATTAATAACGAACCCAGAAGAACCTCGTCACGATGATTAATGCCTCGTGAATGCAACCGCTGTCATTATTCGTCGTCGTTTTTCACGGCGCGTATTAATCGTGCCACGTACCGCCTCGCATCGACGTTCCATTGATATTGGTCGTCAGATAATGGTTTAACGAATCAATTTCACCTAATGCACAAGCGGGCTTAAGAAATTAAACGATCCGAGTACGTAAAGGCGTATCTCCGACGTTCAAAACGAAACCGCAGCGGACACGCTTGCCGTGAATAATCTCGCGTCACGAGTAAAGACAGGAATACGGACTCTCGTTGCATAAACGCGTATGAGTATTTAGTTTTTTTTTTATTTAATGAAAGAAATTTTTTATTAAAATTTTTTATTAAAAAAATTTTTTTTTTTTTAATGCGAACAGTCGGAGAGATACAACAACCGCGTCGAAATTTCGGCAGATCCACGGTACTCTCGTCTAATTTCCGATCCAACGGCCGATACATTTAAAACGATCTACAACTGCATTATACCCATGATACACACGCTCACGTCTCGACACGCACACGACATCGGCCCCTTTTTACGTTTAGAGAGAAAATAACCAGTAATCCTGGGTATTATCGGATTCGCATTGAATCCAGTAGCGTGACCCGTGCATTAACGCGACATGTCGCACTCTGGTACCGAAAATGATAAAAAGAAAAAAAGGAAAAAAAAAAAAAAAAATAACAGGTCGCTTGAAGCTACGGAAAGGCTGCTGAGTTCATGACGAAGCCGAACGTCAGACGTCACCGAGTAGATAATATTAAGCATGGAATGATTATGGTCGAACTCCGTTATTTTTTCTTTGCGAATATGTTTGATTATCTTTGAGCACCAATTAGTCCTACTTGTTATGTAACACCTAAACGTAGAATTATACATCTCTTACCATCGATATGTACACGGCACGTAGAAACTTACACGCGTAGAAAAATGTTTTCTTCTTGACATACATGATGCCGACTTATCACATAGGTATGTGTATAGTCAGTTCGTTAAAATGAATCACTCCAATTCCTAGTGCAGTCTTGGTAAGTTGACCGATTTATTATTTCTTTTTTCGATAAATATACGCGCGTTAATTCTTTTCGAAGCCACGCGAGCATTGTTCTAGTGCCGAATAATTTTTATATTCTCTTAAAAATGTATATTATTTTTAATTAATTTGTCTCCTGGAATCATTTATCGACTTCACGATGGATTATTAAATATCATCTTTTTTTTTTAAAAAAAATTAATTTCTACATTTATATTTTATTTATAATTTTTTTTTTAATGATATATTGTATGCAAATATAATTAATCTTAAAATAGAGTAATTTTTGACGAGGAACAAATCTAGTCTTATTATGGCAGCAGACTAAAATGGCACGAAAAGAAAAAAAAAAAAAAAGAGATTAATTTGTCGGTTTTCAGTGTTTTTCTCTCTCTATATTTTATTGATTCATTGTTCTCGCTTATCACGAATATACGTAAGCATGTATATATGTACATATTGAGAACGCGTTTATTTCGGTAAAAATTTACTTTCGAGAATGCAGCAAAATAAAATAGTAACACGAGAGAGAAGGACTTATAATTAAAATACATATACTAATTATTGTTAGAGCGTGTATATGGTAGTTGCTTGAGAGTGTTTTCCTTTCTTTTCCTACCGATTCATTAACTAAAGCCGGCGTTTTATGAATGTTATCTAATCTGCTCGTTGTGTTGGCAGACATATTGTCGTGTGCGGCCACATCACCTACGAATCGGTCTCGCACTTCCTCAAGGATTTCCTGCACGAGGATCGCGAGGACGTCGACGTGCAAGTTGTCTTCTTGCATAGGTATGGCTATTGTTTTAATTTTTAATACCGAGAGCGTGAATTACTTGGCGCGATATCCTACGAAATTCACACTTCGCATATCTAATCTATTTTACACGCATCATTGCCGGTATCTCGCGTCATCAATTGCGCATACAACGATCATTTGGATATTAGTTAACATACTCCATTACGATGACATAATATACTTTGACATTTTTTACAGGAAATACAAATGTATATTATATATTTTATATATTTTACTTTACGAAAGTACGCAATTATTAATTAATTCGTGCGAGACAAAAAAAAAAAAAAATTGACTCGTTAGTTATTACAACTCGCCCATAAGCCCCGCATTTTTAACTCGTTTATCCATTTTCTCACCCATTAAATATTTTGTTTTCTGTGTTGGCGACTCCGTGGTGAGTATGTCGCCCGTCGAAACGTTCTCCGTCGCCGAGCGACTTAAAGCGATCAGACTCCATTAGCTCCGCGCTTTATCGACCGTAAAGACTCTGTTATTTTACCGAGGTTTCGAATTACATACAAATATTCTCCATCAACGGATCGGATTATTCAGGAACGTGGTGGATAAGTGAAGGGGCTGCGTTCAGTGGCATGCCCGCGTGGGTCCGATCGCTATAGTCGTAAGGAATGGTTTACTTTTTTCCAGGAAAGAGCCAGATCTCGAATTGGAGGGTCTCCTGAAGAGGCATTACACGACCGTGGAGTTTTTTCAGGGCACCATGATGAATGCCGTGGACCTGGAACGCGTCAAGGTACCCTGAACCCTAGAACAACCACCACACGAAAACCTTCATCAACCAACCAACCCCTCATCAATGCCCTCCACGTGGCCGCTCGTGCTTCTTGTTTCCTTGCAGTTCTTTAGGTTATTACACGGTTATTCGCCTGGGTATAACACGCCGTGATGGTCGATCGATATATATATACTTATGTATCTCTTATATGCATATATATATATTATCTATAATTACATACATATATATATATATGTATATATACATATATATATTTATGTAACACGTCATGCAGTCTCACGTTGATATACTTATACATATATAATCGCTATCGTTACTTCTTATAGAATCTCTTTTATAGTATCTGGTGATTCGCATACGCCCGCGGATCACACCGAATGCTCGCTACGTTCTTTAGATTTACTCTCTTTCTCTCTCGATTTTCGCTCTTTTTATCTCTCTTTCTTTTTTTTTTTTTTTTTTTTTTTTTTTTTCTCATGAACTATTGCAACGTCCGGTGCGGCACGATTTGCTTCGGCGCGCGCGTTTACCCGCGCGAGATTCAGACCGTCGTTGAAGTTTGTTGTACCGGAGTTCTCGATATGCTTGCTCAAAGTGGTACTTTCAAATATAACCTTATGAATAAAAACGACGCGGCACCGGACGGTGAAAGATATATACGTACGTATCTATATATATACATATATACCGTATATATATTTACGTAGAAAGCAACCGCCTGCGACTGCATGGTATGCTGTATTAAGCTATGGAGCCGACTCAGCTGCAGTAGAGACTTTACTTAGATATTTATTATTATATATTAGCGTGCTCGCTCCCTTCGAGGGTGAGCCTACATATTCGTTTGATTAAACTGCCGTATATTTAGCTTAATTAACGTGGCAATTCTCGAGACGTATTTGGGCGAATCAAGGGCCGCGGCTCGCCCTTAAAAGTCGCGGGCACGCGGGACGATTTGTACTATTCACGTTCTAACGAAATCTTCGCCGATTCTTCTGTCGGCCGTACTGCTCGACGACGTTCTCGCAAAAATGGATGCGACCCGTCGACAGCTGAGGTGAACGTTATTTATAAAAGGAATCATATCGTTTTGTCGGATCCGTTCAGGAAACCGCCTGATCTCGAACTGGAAGGACTGTTCAAGCGGCACTTCACCACCGTGGAGTTCTTTCAGGGGACCATCATGAACCCGATTGATCTACAGCGGGTTAAGGTGAGTTTGTTTACCACGATCGAACAACCTGCGTCCTCGGTACAAGGAATATGCGCATTAAACCCCCTATATACTTTATAAAACAGCTCTATCCTGTTACATATAACGGTTTCCCCTTATACTCTTATATTTCTACTTCCCTTCTCTATGTTCGACGTCCCGCGGCCCATCGTGTCCGTCATATTTTTGCGCGCACGGTACCAGCGCTTTATCGCCGCGTAATCGATAAATTTCGATTTCAATCAGTGAATAGCGTTCGAAAATTTCATTAATAATACAGATTTATCGTGATTTTATTTTACGAAAAATGCTTCCTTGCGCCTTGGAATTTATTTTACGGCACGTATTCGAGAAGTTAAAGCTCTGAAGTATTTCTATACGAATTCGCAAAAGCTTGACGCGACATTTGCAGACCGTGATGTAAACCGCGGACTTGAAGTTTGTTGGAAAAGTCGATGGCGAAAGTAGCGATGCTACAGCTGCTACCGTGGGCGATCGGTAGACGTTCGGGAAATGACGTTGTGCGGATAACAAACGCTATTGTTCCAGGATGTTTGTTGCCTGTATGTCTCCCTTTATGCTCGTACACACGTTGACGATGTTACACCACGATATCCCCACCGGCGCGTTTCCGTATACTGCCGTCCGCTTTCGTGTCTCGTCAATTTGCGACAGCTGGTCTTAGAATTCGATATCAATTATCTGCGAAATTTATATAAAACAATTGAGGGGAGGGACGCGGACCTGAGAGCGCTCATGAAAAGATCTGATATTTGGCCCGCGGTATTTCGCCCCGGTAACGTCGTCCCGGTATAATTTATCTGTCTGTCAATCTATCTATCTTTCTGTCTGTCTCATCCCTTCTTTCTTATCAATACATACCCGGCAGCAAATCCGAGAGGAAAGCAACGTCAATTTCTCCCACACATAGACACACGTACACGTACCGAGACACTTTTTATGCATACCTACGTGAGAAAAAGTCCCTTTAAGGTTGTATTGCATCCACTGGATAGACCCATGCCTGCTGTCGACCCGAGTGGGTAAGTGCCCGTGTATTTCTCGTGGAGAGACTGGTTTACCAGCCGATTACTTTCCAGACGGTAGTTTCTGTTAGAGACTTAGTATCTGGTGGAATAGTCGATCGTGGTATCTGTTAAGTGTATCGATCCTGCACTGACGAAGACGGGACGGTACGTTCTCTGTTTGTGTAGTTTCTTTTTTACACAACCGAGGTTAATGCCAACATCTTGTTAGCCGATAGACTTAGCATGTAGATAGAGGCGCTTCTCCATTATTCAGATGTATAGAACCCCTAGACGAACCGACTGACCTCCACCCCCCACCCCCTCGCCCTCTCAATGATCGATGATGTTTGCATATCCAAGGAATGTATCCTAAAGGCTCACTTTCATATTTTTTTAAATCATTGTTCGAGTCGTGCGACTGCGTCGAAGGTGCGCACGAAGAAGATCCTCAGAAATGTTTCTCTAAGTTTCTTTTGTAATTTTTCTTTTATGGAAAAATACTTTTCCACTGTCAAAGAATACTTTCAACGCCGACGTATTAAATTGGAAATAACATTTTACTCGCAATTTAAGGATCGCGCATTTCTTTTTTTTTTTTTTATTAGTAAAATTTGTCGAGCGCTAGTTTATTGACAGTGTAAATAGTAAATCGCAAAAATATAGAAAGTATCTAATGTCATTTGCATGATAATTGGCAATCAAATCATGTGGACAAGACAAATAATGAAATTCAAGTTTGAGATTAAATTAACGTGAACGCAATTAATTTAATTTTTTTTTAAATTTATTTTGTGAAGCGATCAACCTTGCTAGCCGTGCGAATCTTCGATATTAAGTAGCTGTTGTTGTTTTATTGAATGCTTTTATGACTTTAATATTGTAGATGCATATTCCTGTTATATCGAAGAGTTTTTCGTTTTACATTTTCGACGACGCTCTTTGTGCCCGTAATAGAAAATAATTTGAAAGAAAAAAAAAATGTATTTGTATGAACATGTGAAGAAGTTGATATTTTCCAAGTACAATTCGTAGATCGACGATCCGTAGATTTAGCAGCTTACACACAACGTATTGATTTCGACGATCGCGACGCGTTTCAAACAGTCGCTTTTATCTTTGCTATTAAATAAACACGATTTTATTAATGAATAGTTTTTATCTTTTTCGCTCCTTTCTATTTAAATTACGCGGTAAGTAATTTTAGATTTTTCTTGGATTACGTCACGTTGCGCAAATTTCTTTTTAAATATTTATTGCATTTTTCTTATGAAACATTATAAAACATTAAAAATCGAAAGCATTTCTTATTTTAATATTAACTTCAATTTTAATACGCCAGACTTGAGAAGCGCGAGCGCTTAAAAATAATATATCAGCCGCCGGAAAATCTGAAATTACTTATTGTACTGATTTCGAATATATTATACACTTGTGGAGCAACTTCCGTTCTATTTTGCTACCGCTTTGAGACCAATGTCCTGTCCAAAATACATTCTTCCCATATATTACAGTGCGGAACGACGGATGGCACGAAACGAATTATTTCAATGATTTTTAGGTACACGAAGCGGACGCGTGCTTGGTACTGGCGAACAAGTACTGCCAGGATCCGGATGCGGAAGACGCGGCGAACATCATGCGTGTCATCTCCATCAAGAATTATTCGGACGACATTCGCGTTATTATACAATTAATGCAGTATCATAACAAGGTAACCGCTATCGAAAGAATCGATGTTCGACAAGAAATAGTTCGGAAGAAAATATAATTCAATAAAAAAAAAATTTAAGTTAATTATAATTAATTTAATTGCAAGTTGATAACAAAATTTTATTAAGCAAATTTATAAGTTAACTCTGTTCTTTTTTTTCTTTTAATTTTATTTTGAAAATTATTTAATTTGTCGAGATTTTTATCTTTTAATTTACATATGGGCATATTCGTCAAGTATTGGATTAATCTTTTCTTTTCTTTTTTTTTTTTTACGGTGTCGTTACATGTTTTTATAGAGATTTTTCATACTGTCGACCAAACTATGTTTCAGGCCTACTTACTAAACATTCCATCGTGGGATTGGAAGCAGGGTGACGACGTGATATGTCTGGCGGAGTTAAAACTAGGTTTCATCGCGCAGTCCTGCCTCGCGCCTGGATTCAGCACAATGATGGCCAATCTCTTCGCGATGCGGTCTTTTAAGACGGTCAGTAAAACGTCGTTCTCCGGCAGTTTACCTGCCGTTCTAGTCTATGCATGTCTGAACGCATTTCCACGTATAGGTCTTTGTTACGGCCTCGGCCTGTTCACAGTGATCGCGAATACATATAAAAAAAAAAGATCTTGCATCGTCCGTCGTTTTTTTTTTTTTTTCGCGCGAAACCGATTGCCAGTCTTATGATCATATGCGAATATTATTCCCGTTGATTCCGGCGCGAATCGAGAAAATCGTCATACGAGTCGCGAGAAAAGCGGGTTGAGAATCGCGTTACAAACCGGAAGTAGTCGAGCACGAGCACCTCACTGTGGACATACGCGCACAATCCGTACATGCATAGGAGCGTGTGTGATTTAGAAATGGTTGGTTGATTGGTATCAGTCGTCGCCCGATATGCAGGCTTGGCAGAATGACTACCTGCGTGGAACTGGAATGGAGATGTACACCGAGACACTGAGCCCTACCTTCATTGGAATGCCCTTTGCGAAAGCCACTGAGTAAGTCGGTCCATGGACCAATATATCATCCAGCAGATACGCGCATCTGATTCAAGAGACGGGGCCGCGCATGATCGAGAGCGATATCTGACCATCGCCGATCGTCTCCCGTGTTTGATCTCGTGTCGTACGCTGTATTCGCTACCCCCCCCCCCCTATGTGCCTCCTCGCTTCAATATTTCCGTCACTTTCTTGCTGGGCGGTCGCGAGCTAGGCCGCTGCAGGAAACGCATGGAATCGTCGATACAACCGCTAATTACGTATTAACAATGGTGTTGTGGCGTCGTGTGTGATTATTTTTAATTCATGCTTCTTCAATCAGTGACGCAGCAAACACGTGGCGTATGCGATCGATTTTGTCGTCTAACGAGAAAAGCGGAAGATCTCTCGTTATTTATATTAAATTTTTTGCGCTGCATGTTACGCTTTTATGCCGTCGAGAAATTCAAAAATAGAAGTCTCGATAGGTTTCCGCGTACTAGACTTTCTTATCACCTCGCGCACGATTTTGTCGCTTTGTCCCTCAAGTGGTAATTAAATAACGAAGACGAGAATCCTTTTACGTCTAGCTTTCGCAGTGGCACTCCCCCTAACGGCGATCTTTTTACAAAGTTATTTAAGTTGAGAGAGTATAAAGATGAATTTATAGAGCAGCGCAATTTGCTTACCCGCGCGAAATGTAATGAGTTTAAATATTATGTCGACCTGTCAAATAAATCGCGAGCGAGTAAACGTTAATTTCACGAGTTTTCAATTACTGCGTCGAAATAATTTCGCTTAGTCCCGAGCTCGAGCTCCTCCGCGGTCATATAAAAAGTTCATGGAAAATGGATGGCTCTTCTATTCGTTGCTGCGAGACAGAGGCTCTTCGGGGTTTCGTCGCGCATAGCTCATCCAGATGGAATCTCGAGGGACACTCGAGCGAAGAATTCCTTTGAGTGAGACTTACTTGTGAAAATCGCCGCCATCAATATTTCGCAGGCTCGTTTTCGCGAGCATGTTAACGACGACAAAGTCACTCTCGAAGGAGGTCCGCAGTCTCTTGAATCAGAAGGGAAAAGAAAAAAAAAAGAAAAAAAAAAAAGAGATGAAGCTTCGCCTCGCCTATGTCTCTCACTACGCTCCACTCCGCTATGAACGTATATATTGTATATACATATACAGGGTATCCCATAATAAACTATCTTTTTTTCGGGAGTAGATAGGGCTTGGCGAGAGAAATAGGAAAGTCCTGGTACCATTTTGTAAACCGTCGGTTGACAATTTTACAAAGTGGTATAAGACTTCTCTATTTTTCTCGACGAGCCCACACCCGAAAGGAAAATAGTTTACTACGGGACGTCCTGTATACGTTAAATATACACACGTACAACGGAGCGCGCGAGCCTCCGCGCATATAAACATATATGCATATGTATGTATATTACAACATAATACATGAACGTGTCTACTATATTGTACAAAACCGTATCTGTGCTACACCTAATCGATGTAAACCACCCCCTCATCGCTTCAGTAACGTATCTGTTATTCTCACTTCTCTCTGCAATTGATATATATATACGTGTAACTTTCCAAGATCTGATAACAATGACATTAATTAACGAATTAAGTGAAGTAGGAACGACTGACGACGATGCATTTTCGATCTCGGCGCCAACGAGCGCTCGCCGCCTTTGATCCGATTCTTGCTACAGCGTTTCCAAACCGGGCCGAAACAAAGATTTTTCATAAACTTGCTATAGTAACGGACGAGTAAATATAGCGGCGGAATCTCTATTTCGTCAACGCCGGAGTTGCTGGATTCATAAAGCAATCCTTTGATCCGAGTTTCGGTGCCGGCGCTGCAACAACGTGTTTACCGTCGCGCTGGTTGCCCGAGGAAGACGTTGTTTCGAGTAACGCAGGGGGATTCAGAATTTTTCGAAAGACGAAGGAACGTGAAAGAGCAAAATTTCTTTTAGAAATAATTCTTAAAATAAACTAGTATTTTTGTAAAAGCAATTTTTTTTTCTTTTTCCCCGACAATCGCTTATTCGCGTAATTCGTTTTCGCGAGGCTGACAGATTGATTCCGAAAAAATAAACGTGACAGTCAAAATATTGTACTACGAATCTAGAGCTCCCGAGAGCCATCATCGCGTTCTCCTATCATCTAGAAAAATGTTAGCTCGAGAAGTAGATCGAGGATGTGTCTTCGTCGTCGTTCGTATCAATGAAAGAGCACTCTTTGCGGACTTTAGACTTCTACTATATATACTTTAAGACGAGATCAATGTAATTGAAGAGCTTGCGCCGTGCAAAAGCGACGTGCAAGCGTAGCCGGAAGACGGAAAGCATGAGAAACGGTCAGGTTTTGATCAATCGGCGAATTACCGAGATTGATAAGTGGGGTGGGACAGATAATTTGGAAGAGATCAGGCGGTCTATTCGCTCTCGAGTATGCACATATGTGTCTGTGTGAGTGTGAGTGTATGCGCGTGCTCGCCCCCGGAATTACGGCCTCTGGAATTTGATCGTTAACGCCGCTCGTTCGTTCCGATGACGGTGATAATAACTCTCACTCTGGTCGGTCGCCATAATTGCGAAATGCATCATCGTGCATGATCACCGTGCGTCGATACGACGCGGCAGTATTATTCGGGGCGCACCGGTCTATACATTTTATATATATTATATACATAAGTCAAAGGTAGTTTTTTTCCGGCAACGCATTTGTAGGAAAAAAAAGAAAAAAAAAAACAATTTTACGTCACGAAAGTATTTAAAAAGACGTTCTTATCGTTGGGCGAGAGCACCGTTTCCCGGGTGTCTTTTACACCTTCGTGTTGCTCGCTGGGGAAGGCTTGGAAGTTCCGAGCGCCGTAAGAAAACCTGGACCGTAATCAAATTTCTTTTACAGAATTTTTCACGCTCAAGGGGTAAGATTAAGCGCACGCTGCGTTCTATGAGTGAAATCTTTTCAGCCGGACGCGCCGCTCGAACAATTCCGCGAGTCTCCCCCGTTTGCGATATGTAAAATGTCCCGTTGCAGTTATCGCCCTTTCCGGGAAAGGTAGCAGCTCGCGCGCAGCTGATGCCCTTCCGTCGCGCGTCTATACGCGACGCGGATGATGAAAGTTTGATGACGTGAGTTGGTTGGTGTTTCAGTCGCCGGACACACAGGCGTGGCAGAATGATTACCTGCAAGGCACGGGCTGCGAGATGTACACGGAAACCCTCTCCCCGTCCTTTACCGGGATGACATTTCCCCAAGCCAGCGAGTAAGTTCTCGCTGCTAACGGCTGTCACACATGTATACACGTACCGTGGACAACTGTTCTGACAGAAATCGCGACAAACATGCATACAGAATTGACAATCATACGGACCGCTATACAGCATCCATGCGAAAAAAAAAGAACAGCGATACAAATTACCTACTATCGAAAACTATCCGACACCTTAATACAGATTTCTTTCTTTTCTACTTCTCTTATCTCTCTATTTATCTCTCTTTGTCTTATCTTCGCCTCACGAATGAACACACTGAACTGTTCTAATACCAAGGCATACATATATAGCTACTTATATATTTATACTCGAAGAACATTATACATATTTTTATATATATTTATATATATACCGCCCCTCACCTCGGTTTTTTAGTCTTTGAACAATTTTCTTTACTAGACTGTCATTATTCGTCTTTTTATCTATATACCTTTTTGTTTTGTATTTTGCGTAGAGTAGTCCAGTTTTGAGCTGTACAAATTTATTTTATCCATTTTTTGTCTTTTCTTTTTCCGCTCTCCGTTCGGCCGAGTCCCTCCCCATTCTTCCGATCAATTTTTCTTTTTTGTTTTAAATTTCCGACTATGTTTTTTTTTATTTTTAAGCTGCTCGAAATTCTGCACAGATCTTTGTGAATTGCGTAGAAACGAAGAGTAGAGATACGGGAACGAATGCGGACCTTGCTCGCCAGCAATTGCCGGTCGTGCTCGGTCTAATTGGGATGCCTGATTGGCAACGGGGGAATCGTCGGCATATTTCCCGCGCGGAAACGAAAGTGTTTCACAAACTCGTGCCCGGATTCGGAAATTCCAGGAAACATCGGCACAGGTGATTCGCGCACGAGCGGCTGGCATTCTAAAAATATTCTCGCCGAGACGGCCGTGCCGGGTCCGTCGGACGCAATGAAATTCTCGCGCGCCGACATGATCTTGCGGAACAATTAATTTCAAAATTGGAAACTGCGCGTTACTTCGGCCCCGCGATTCGATTCGTTTTGTACGACGCACACAATTTTTTTTCCCTTTGTTTCTTAAAGATTTTCAATAAGACGAGGTATACCGAACGTTTTACTTTTCTTTTTAACGCAACGTTAAATGTCAAGGAAATTGCCTGATTGTCGACCTTGAGTACTTTTAATCTCAATCGGCGCGCTTGGTATCGTGTCGCGACGTAACGTGACGCGCGGTCGTTTCTAATAACTTCTAACTAGCCGCAATTAAACGCGTGCCACGAGATCCGCATTCGTCTCGGTAAATCGTGCATCCTGCTTCGGCAATATCACAGTATTTTTTTTTTTTTGTTTTTTGTTTTTTTGTGGCGCAACGCGAGACGAAATGAGAAAGAAGCGCGCGCGTACCGTGACCTCTTTTCGAAATGGCGAAACGGCGTAATTCCGTTTTTATTTGCGGAAAAAAAGGAACTCCAGGCAGAGAGATCGCTTTTTTTTTAGGAGGGGATTTTGTACGAACATTTTCGGGCGTAACGTAACGGGGCGAGATTTTTTTTTTCCTATTTTGTTATTTCTTTTGCCGGTAATGTCCGTATCCTTGTCATGGTGTGTGTTCTTAGATGTAGCGTTCTAATCTTATCTTAACAAAAGCGCGTTCTTTGTACACGCATGCCTGCTGCTCTTTACCATGTAAAAATATGTGAAATTTATTCTCGTAACACATTGACACAGGTTATTGGAGAAGTGTACAGATATCGATCGTGGCTGGTCGATTACGTATAAATATGTATTAGTGTACTCTGTTCATTAACAAACTTTAATCGAGCTCGCAATTCTGTTCTTGCGAAAATTCTCGGAGTAATTTACGGGAGAGATGCCGTTCTTCGTATAAACTAATATATTCCGCAGATATCAGTTCGCTGATACACGGACACACGTACGTACACACACATATATACACCGGAAAAAAATGCAAAATGTGTTGCGTGTATATAGTCACTTGCAATCGAAGTTAGTTATATGGTTTTACAATCACATACATGACGCATAAAAAAAAAATCTATATGGTGCGGAATAAATAAAATCCTGACAAAATATATATATATATATATTTTTTTTTTTTTAGTCATACTCGAGTTTTATTCAATCAAAGTAAAAACGGAGATGAAGTACGTGAATTTATAAAAATTGAACTAACGTAAAAAAGCTGCGAGAAATCGTTGCAACTTTTGCATATTATTTTATATTTTATTTTTGTTGCAAGTCACTATATATGGAAATCAATTTAATCTTCTTCATGTGGTAAAAATAAAACCTGATGATCAAAAATGTATATAGCACAGCGTATTATACATAAAATATATGCATAATATATTGCCCTGAATTAATTAAATAAAACGCTGTTATATACGTCGTGCCGCAATTAATATCAGTCTATAAACAGTTTTAATAAATAATTAAGAGAAGCCGCGAGATTTTTTAGAGTAACACAAACGCGTCGTTCAATACCCTTTCTCAGGCGTCTGAATTGCACCGTATATAAACATATATTTTTTAAGATTGCATCACTGATTTCTGTGACTTTCCAATTTTTTTTTCTTCTATTTTTAATATAACACATTTAACACTGGCGACTTGCCAGCACTTTTCTCTGCAAAAATATCACAGTAGCCATAGTTTTGAGTTATAACGCTTCGAAAATCTAAACAAGTTTTACAGACTCAACTCCTTCATTCCTTCTTTACTTCTAAACATATTTTAATTCAACGAGATCATCGTTTACGTTAATTAAGGGAATGTTTAAAGTCTTTCTCGTCCCGTATCGATCATGCTCGTAAATAAAAACGAGCAAAAAAAGAGGAAAAAAAAATTTGACACGCGTACATGATCGATATACCTTCGCCGCTATACTGCAATCTCGCAGGCAGCGTTAAAATGAAATCACAGAAGTTTCTTTATCGCTAGGATAGCGATGTTCTATCTACAGAGATCAGTGAATTGCATCGTTACCCGCGATACAGAGAGCCACGGTACTCCGGGAGTTTTATCTTTTGATTTATGCGCACCCACGGATTATCGGCATCATTTGGTTTGTGTGTGTGAGAGATCTGTTCTTGTAAGAAGCGGTCTTCACATTAAATTATGAATATTATCGTTTTATACGCCGTTATATTGTATACGATTATATTATATGTATATATTAGTATACATGTAATGTTTCCCGATCATTAGCTGATCCGTTCGGTCCTTACACGGATGAGACCGGACCTGCCGAATACCTCTTGGAACTTTCAAGTAGATTAGGAACTTAGAGCGTAATAGATAGTTTGTAAAGGGTGAGGTCTATGTAGAGACTCTCGATCTACTTTGGCATGTTTCGGCTCACATTATTAGATAAGTAATAATCGTTTACGCAAGACTTTCCTGCACGATTGCCTGGACTAATTCATCGGTATATGTTGCATCGATTGCACATCCGTTTTAATGTTCAGTTATCGCCGAGGTGGTGTAACGGGACGGTGATACACGCAGGTGCAAAAGCAAGGCTTAATTTTTTTTTTACTTTTTCCCCTTTCAACGAATTAACGCTGTTCAATTGAACGTATTATTCAAAATATTACTCGCCTCTGCGCGATCAGCATCCCGTTACGCTGTGGGTGTATATATGTATCACACTAATACACATTACTCGCTGAATAAAGCGCATAAAGTATAGAAGAAAGAAAAATAATAATTAAACGCTTGCGTGTTATTAAATTGATGTATCGCGTAGAAAAAAAACATTAAGCAAAAAATGTACAGTGATACTTTAAGCTGTAATTAACATATATTTTATCGCGGAAGGAATGAAGCTTGCATTCGTAAATATTCGAAAATAAATACGTCCAGTTTATATTGCGGAATAAAATTAATTACATTAAAGGATTTTATTGTCAACTTTTACGTAATGCTTGTTCGATAATGATAAAATTAAAATTGAAATAATTTCCCGTGCAATAGAAGTCCTTATTACGAATTCAAGTGTCATTGTTCGTATAATACGATATTGAGTTGTTTTTAGCTGGCTACTTTCAACGTTTTATTTGGTCCGAAATACTTTATGATTATTATACTGAGATTATTATTGCTGCAAAAAATATTTTCGCATTGCAACAATCGTTATTCGTACAGTACACGTTATTATTTAAAACACAACTCATTATCAATGATAACGGCTTTAGTAGTACTCTCGATCGCTTATTGTTGGCCATTTTCTTGTATACGATATCGCTGCTTCTATAAGTGTAACGCATAAAGATAAAGAAACCTAACACATTTAGCTTTTTTATTTATCTCGATAGTAAGTCGCAAAACGACAAATATTATACACGACTTCGTCGTAGGTTGTGCTTCACGAAACTGAAGCTCTTGCTGCTGGCCATCGAGATAAAAGGTGAAGGAGGCTCCGACAGTAAAATCTCGATTAACCCACGTGGTGCCAAGATCGCTGCAAATACTCAGGGATTCTTCATTGCTCAATCTGCTGACGAAGTGAAGCGGTAAGGATCTTCGAATATTCCGCGACATCGCGAAAGGTTTAAGACGGAAGTTCATTTTAATTAGCCTACCTACGGTTCTTGTTTAATTCCGTTGAAGAGTATTAATTATTTAAATAAGCCGGTCGTTAATTTGTTAATTTTTTATTTTAATTTCTTTTTTTGCTTTATATATTCCGTATTAAAAATGAACATTTAAACGATTCTCTTTTATAATTCGTATAAATAATAATTATGTGCTTTTCTTGTGCTTTATTTTTCAGGGCGTGGTTCTATTGCAAAGCATGCCACGAGGATATTAAAGATGAGACTCTGATCAAGAAGTGCAAGTGCAAAAATTGTAAGTCTTTCTAGCCCAGTGATCCTTTTTTTTTCTTAAAAAAAAAGAAAACCAGCCTTTCTCGATTTTTGCAAAATTCTCTGCTAATTGACGAATCCGGTCTTCTCTCTGCCAATGAAATATGTATATATTTATATCAGACATATAAATATATACATATATACATATGTCTATATCTGACATACGAACTGTACACAGACGTACTTTGTACATAAAATTACGCGCTCAATCTAGTCGACAGAGATTGCGAGTCTTACATGCGGTTTTTATCTTCGTTCTCTTTCTATCTCTCTTTCTTTATCCTTCGTTCTCGCTCTCTCCGTCAAACGATATCGATGGAGCGTACCTTTGATGTGACTCGCAAAATTCTAACGGCGTAAAGTAACGTATTAATGCAAACGGATGACATAGGAAGCTCTCTTTATCTCAGTCCTACCCGCCTTCCACTCCGGCTTGCCGCCGGGTCATTTTCTTGCCCCCTGCCCTATGTTTGAGAGCGTGATAACAGTAATAAATGCGACTATTAACGAAGTGACATGGTTGTGACCATCCTATTGTGATATATGATCTAGTGGGGCAGCAGCAGCGCTCCTGGGGCCGGGACTTAGGTAACGTCTCTCACACTCGTTCGTTAAGTCTGATACTTTACTATCATCTGTATAACTATCTCTTAATCATTTACTTTGTCTTTCTTTCTTTTTCTTTTTTTTTTTTTTTTTTTTAAATATCTTTTTGCCCTTTTTTTGTATACGATCTAGCTATTGATCCAATCCCACCATTCGCCAAACATCAACTTGGATTGTACTGTTTCTGCTCTGTACTCTGTTCCGCGCCTTGCGATACTTTTGTATTTTATCTATTAAGTTACATTTATTCTTTATTCGCCTACCTTATTTCCCTTTTTTTTCTCTTTTTCTACCTCTTTTTTCGCCTCTCTTTCTCTCTATCTCTCTTTGTCTGTATTTTTCCGTCTATCTCTCTCTTTTTGTGTTCTATCGATACACATATTGCCTCCGCATTAATCGATCTCTTGCAAGCCAAGGTGATGATTATTATGAGGATAATTACCATAATGATGATGATCAGCACAACGATGATTGCATTTTTAATCTTCATTGCAAGACACGATCCCCAAGGCGATGCTATAATCGGGTACTTCTTTGTTTTTCATTGTCTTTCATCGGTTTAAAAAAAAAAAAAAAGAAAAAAGAAAAAAAAGTTTATGCGCGATGATTTTTGAGTAATTGCGAGCGACTGCGAAATCCAACGTGAAAGTGGGACATACTTTACGGGAAATTAAATAAAAAATTCATTGCGAGCGCCTACGCGCGAATAGGTCAAACATCGCGGCTTCAATGATCAATTTATTTCATTTCGCGGAAACCTTCAATCGCGAGAAACGACGTGAAAAATAAATGAAGTACCGAATTCAACACAGCAATTCCCGAAAGTCCAGTCAGTTGGCGCATGTCCATCTGACCGAGAACGAAAACTAGCCTGCACTACTAGTGTGTGCCCCCCCTCCCCCCTCGCTCGCCTTGCATGCATGACTAGTTCCCCTGATTTGGACCTGTTTCGCCATAATAGTAACGACAGCTTCTTTCTCGACCACTGTCTTCATCCTCTTTTTCTCTCTTCTGTCTCTCTTTCTGTCTCTGTCTTTGCTGTCTCTACTTTCTAATTTTCCCGAAACTGAAACTCTTGTTCGATCGTTTATCAACTCTATCTTTCCCCCTATTTATCGCTCTCCCTTTCTTTCTCTACTTAACCTGTGCTGTAATATCGATAAGGTAATACGGCTCTTCGCCGATCGATCGGCCCGATCAGACCGCGCGATCTTCCACCGCATTCACGCGCGTTCTCACGTTCGCCGAACGTTTCCCGTTCTCGAATTCGCCGGTGAAATTGAATCGCCGAACGGTGGTGCGCCGATTGCAGGAGCATACCCAATCCGTCTTCCCCGCTAATGACGAAATCCCCGTGCCGATCGGGCACGTCAGGGGAGACCTCGCAGGTCATCCCCGTCCGACAATTCCGTCCATGTCACACCGCGACATACCGCATCAGGCGGACACTCGTACATGACCACATACACGACCATATTCCACACGAGTTTCCCTTCGAGCAGTGGCGACTTACGCCGAGCCGGTCACACGATCAGTCTTGTCCATATACAGGAACGGTAATACCCTAAACCCTGGGCAATCAACATTCCCGGTGCTCGTGGCCTGCCCCGAGCACCGGGCGTTTACAAAATGTCGATCGACATTAATTTTTAAATTTACAAAAAAAATAAAAAAAAAAAAATGCAACGTCGTCGGCGACGAGAAAGTATAACTTGCCCGGGCTTGATTTTTATTTTTTTTTCTTCCCCCCAGCATTACGTATTTTTTAAATGTACCGAGTACCCTTGTTTGTGACTAAGTGCAAATTCTATGATTAATGTATTCGAATTCGTACGTGGACGGCCGCGAGTTCGCGATAACTTCGTTTACTAGAATTATTAAACTATTATTTTATTAATTCGTATTTATTACCGACGAAGTTTTATTTTATTTCGCGAATTTTTGTCCGGGCACACTCGTGTGATTGGTGTCCAAATTACACTCGGTACTTGCATACATTACATATGAGATACACGCACGATTCATTCCGCTCGCGCGTACGTGCACATACGAATTCGGAAAATGCTACACGTTACTAAAATAAAATTTAAAAAAATAGAAAAAAAAATGTACGCGCCGTGAACGGCCGTCCGTTTTTCTCCCGTGTATATTCGATGTGTCATGTTCATTTTACTTATAACTCATAAACCCGTGTCCGGGTCGATCGCTGGATTTTTACAGATGTGGGGATGATGATGATGCAGACTGGCATGGTGAAGGGAAACACTGCCTACAGCAATTATCTCGACGGTACGCTTATTGCCCGCCTCCTTCGCTATCCTTATCTCGTATACGCGTGTCCACCTGTCGCGACTCGCGAGATTTTGTCAGTACAAAGCACGTGGATCAATAATTTCCAATAGACAATATTCGATTCTATTTAAAGTAAATGCTCTAGTTATTATCGCATTAAATCCTCGTTTATTGTCCTGACAAAGTGCATTCTGCCGGACCCAGCATTTTAAGATATCGCGCTCGCAACGATTATGCATGTGACATTTTGTATGCGGTGTTACAAAAAAAATATATATACAAAATATTAACAAAAAAAATTTTGGCGTCCGGCAGAATCGGGTCAATCCAAGTTGTATAATGAGGTAAGATGGCGTAAGTGATACTCAACATATAACAGCCAAATCGGACTAATTGTCTCTCACTAACCACGTGCACTTACTCCACGGTACCCCGTATACAATACTCTGCTCCACTCGGATCCGTTCGATCCGTACTGTTTATCGTTGGGCTTTTGCTAAAGCTGATGGCATTGAGAAAATTATTGAGCATTGCTCTCTAATGGCAGCATACAAGTTACGTAGCACTGACATTGTTCGCCGCTTCTCCTACTTCGACACGTGGATCGGGACCGACTAACAAGCACGCCCAGTTGGACAATCGGATCGCCATCCGCCGTAAAAAAAAAAGATTAATCAACTATTTGCGTATTACGTTTAGCTTCACTCGTCACAAGTGCGATACAATGGCCGCTTGCGCGCAGATACGCATTCTTGCACGTTGCCGGCCCGCAAATTTTGTGTCCTCACGTTAAATGGCTGTCACCTAACACCAGTCGACGAATTTGTTCATAATATTTCAGGCTTGCTAACGATTATTGTTTATTAACTGTTGTTTCAGTGTGCTTACGTGGAGTTTTATTCACCAGTTCCAGATCATGTCGTGCGTTAAAGTTTGTACAAGTATGCGTTCGCTCTTTTATTTTTTTCACGCGACGCACTTTGATTAGCGTGATTACCGAAAAAGTTGAATAATTTGGAACTGGGAGATATCTTTATATGTGTAAGGCTACCTAAACTATTTCACGCTTTTGTTTTTTATTATTTATTATTAACTGAGTTATGTTAATTGAGCATAAAGAAAATAATTTTTGGGTCGCCTTATATATATATATATATATTTAATATGCAAAAGTTTGCATTGTTTTTGCACAGAGAAACGCTTTTCGTGAAAGTGGCTTTGAAATTTACATCGTAAAGCCATGCACTTACAAATGAGAAAATTATTAAATAAACGTTAGTATGAGTAGAAAATATAAAAATTTCTTAATATTGACTTTCGCGAAAAATGTTTTCTCGTTGTTCGATATCTACATAAGAAATTATATTAATTATTATGAAGTTAAATGTTATTGTAGCAATTTTGGCGTTGGTTAACTTTTGCATTAATTTTGGGCTACATTTAACATGCTAATTACATTATTTTACTAATCCATACTAATTAATTACAAAGTTAAGCAATGGTTACAGATGCTCGTCTTTGACAATTTCACGCAATTGTTCGAGTATGCATTTTATTAATACGTCACAATTTATTTGAGAAATATTTCATTGTCAAGTATTATCAGATATGTTTTCCCTTTCTTACTTTTAATTTCTACCGTATTTTAACAGTTAAGAAAATCTACAGCGCGGTGCGTTATTAAGTACGATATCGATCTGTTCATGCACGTGGAGTTTCCGTTTCCGTGATATACTTTCAATGTCGCTAAGTGCGGGTTGATTAATCGAATTCGACACGCAAACAGAAAGTGCACCAAGATGTAAAGCTTACCTATGAGCTTAAACGGCTTACAGGGACGATGATAATCGATGCCCAGGGTTTATCGAATACATCGGCTAAAAATACCTCATTTCTTCCCCCTCACATGTCGAGCATATTTGACACTACTCACCAACATCACGACAATAACGCCGACACTCTGCAACCGATATTGATTTCAGAGGAAATACTTATTTCTCTTTATACATAATCCCCAAATGAACGAGGTTCAACCGCACTGCGCAAATATATATATACATAATATTATTAATCTCTATATATTGCGACCCTCACAGTAGGCCGAAGTAACTTATGCAATGGTTGTGACACCAGTGTTATAATAATGACTCTCTCCATCGAAGGTCACGTTACGATAAAATGCAACGACGCTCGCGGCTAAGTTGAAATTTATTCGCGATTCTAATTGACGACGTTCAGATCCGTTCCCTGTTTCGAAGTTCGCTTTTCGTCCTTTCGAAGGTAATTTTCAACACAAGGTAAATATCGTATACGTTAAAATATATTAAAATTGATCTCAAGTATATAATTAACGAGAGGCTAATATTTTAATATCGGGGTTGATCGAGAAGAGAAAGTTAAACTAACAAACAGAGAGAAAATGCGGAGATTTCTGATACCCTGATCCTGATAAATCGCACTGAACGTGACATGTCGATCGGGACCACGGATTTAGACCCTACACCCGTTGAGATCCCCGTATCTAGGTTGACATTGTTTTGGTTGTAACAACTAACAGCTCTTTGGTTCTCCTCTCTTCGGGCAGTGGCCACATTCCGGAAAGGCGTTCGAGCTGTTCAGATGGTTGGAAGAGCAAGTACGTATCCCCCGTGTGTAGACTGTGTATCAACCGTTATTCCTTTATCTTAATTCCGAATAGGCAAGATTTATTTTTTTTTTTTTTTTTTTTTTTAAGTAAATTTATCGCGAACGGGGTGTGATTGTGAAAATAGAAAAAGAAAAGCCTGATATACTTCGACACTGCAGCACGGCCTTTGACTCGAAAAAAAAAGCATTGACGTTTTTATTACGATAAAGTGATAATTCCAATTAATTATATGTGATACGCATAAGTAAAAACAACGGTTTTCATTTAACGATGCATAAAAGATGCGCCTTGATATAAACGCTAATACACAGCGGGAGATATGTAATTATTTCGAAACAATGAAAGTAATGAGTTTGTGATTTCATTAAAACGTCTAAATAATGTAAATTTGATCGAAATACAATTTTATAATAATGCACTGTCGCATCAATTGAGAAACGTATTTTTAATTTAATTTTAATATTATCGCGTTATTATCGTTCACGCTGAACAAGATCGATTCAGAGGTCATGCTTAAATAAATTATGGTAAATTAATAATCCCATATAAAATTTTGTATTATTTGCTTAAACGAATACTTTACGCAAAAGGGAAAATTTTTGCTAATCCGGAAGCCTGATTTGAACTTGCTGTATCTGTGGTCTTGACGATTATACATATAAAAATTTAATATATACTTTTCTACAATATGTGTAATTATTTTTATACTTATATTAAAAGTAATAAATTTCAAAATAACATTTGTTATTAATCTCGTTTCATTAAATTCAGTTCTATTCAATAAAATTCTCGTCAAGACCTACTTTATCAAAAACTTTTACGCGGAAGCAAAAAATTAGCGAACTAAAAAAAAAAAAAAAATAATAAATTATCGTTTACATGTTCAACAAGACTAGCACAACGTGCGAAACGTGTCGTAGAAATTGTCGCACCTAATACGAGAAATTCACTCTGTGCTCGCTTGATCTACATAATTTCGCGATAAGTTTTCATAACAAAATTAACGTCGTTGTGCTAATCTCCCAAAGTTCGTTCGGATTGATAAATGGCTCCAGCGTAGAACATCGTTAGTGTTTGAGTCCCTATTGGTGTGGTGTTCTTAACTATTTTGCAACTGAGATTACACTACTATCAGTGTCGTTTTGAATGTAGTTTTCCTAAAAGTTTGTCAGTGTTACTCAATGGTTATTGTTGTGAGTGAATTATGAAATTTTAACGCAACCGAGAACCGGCGCGATGCGATTTGCCTTGAAATATCAAACTACCTCCAGTCGACCTTGCATCGGTGTTCGGTATCTGATAACTCGGCGTGTAATTAGAGATACTTTAGAGCTAGCCCTTTGTTATACGTGGATTTTTACTCGTCCTGTGGCCGAGGCAAACGCTCGTTGATACCAAAGTGAATTAACGTCGTTGTAACCCGATGCTCGCTTCGGTATTCCTTAAATACTTTCGTCGTAAATGTCTCGTGATTAACACATGAGTGTTACCGCTAGATATGGAGTTATCTATGTGTTTTAAAAGTTAACAGAACGCTCTTTGAGTCGGCGGCGCTCAGCATCATCGACGTCCATTCCGCTTTAATAACGGTCAGATGAGCGTACGCTCTTAAATTGACGGCAATAACGCACCGTCGCCCACGACGTCAACGAGTGTTCTGTGCCGTAAAAAAAAAAAAAGAAAAAAAAGTGCTGGCTATCGAAGCAACTCCGCGGACTATTCGATTCGCCGGAGATCAATGAAATGCGCCGATGGCCGTGCGTTGTTCCGATCGCCACGCTTAATTTTTTTTTTTTTTCTCTTTTTTTCTTTCGGAAGCAGATCGGTGTTTGCCGGCTGAGCACCACATCTTTACGGTATTAGATAGACGTGTACACGTGAGCGATGCGCGCGTAAGAAAAGCGTCAATTAATTAACAAAAAAAAAATCTACACGCCGGCACTCCCATCGCTCATTAGAGCTACGCATATATGTATACACTCATCTTACGACTCATGCATAAGCAGCGAGACACGCATATCAGCAATCGTATTAAATCTTAAAGTAACACGTATATACTCACACGTACACGCATATATATATATATATACGGGAATTCGCACGCGAATAATTAACAAAACGACACTCACGTACACGCGCGCGCGCGCGCGCACGGGCTCACGACAGAACACGAGATTCGCAAGCAAATACTCTTTAACTAACTCTCTATATGTGTCTATCTGTCCAAATCTATCTTCTCTCCTCGTCTCCTCCATCACTCCGCATAGGTGAAGACCTCTTGTACGCAAGTAAGTCCAGCGAAAAACGCGGGTGTATATTGGCATTTATATACATATATATATATGCATCTTTTACTTCTGTACATACCTACTGTTTAATATTAACGTACGATAATCACCTGGCCGCGATCGCGTTTACGGGAGGGCGCGATTTAAATTGCGACGCACGGTCACGCGCCGATAGAGACGTAGGGGTTGATCAAACGCGGACGTTCATCGACGCGAGGGATGCCGCACCACCGCAGACGCCACTGCCGGTGAAGCATACTACCTTTTGCACATTTACTCGAACATCCTGTGCCTCGATCTATCTCTCATTTTCCAACCGGCCTGATCTGACAAGCAAACAGGTTAGATCGAGGCCGGCCGAGCAGAGAGATGAAATCTATTTTCGCCGAACGTGAACAACGTCCACGCTCTCAGGTAGATCGCGCGTAAATAGAAAAAAAAAAAAAAAAAAACTCGAAGAATAACAATTGAAAATGAAAAACACTACGACGGATATCCCATTGATTGCAGATAAAATAAAAACAGATTTGATTAAATGGAAAAATACAGCGTGTCGATTTTCGGCGAATTTCGTGCCGCAGTTTAGCGGTGAAAAATTTGCGGCGCGTTCGAGCGTCAATTATTTTCTTTTTTTTTTCAGTTTTTTTAAAATAACGCGCCTCTTACAATTACGGATTTAAACGTGAAAATAAATCAGAATGCGACGTATCTCGCCGTGCAACTCAATCTGTCGACCTATAGTCGTTAGCTTATTAGTTTCTATTTCCGAGAAAGCCAAGACTTCTGCGATTCCGAGTTTTACTGAAGGAAGGAGAGAATTGCACTTCGTGTAGTTTCTGGGAACGCGCTTCCCAGGAAGGAACGTGTCAAAGCGGGACTTCAATTTGCCGAGCAAAGATGAACGGCTGCGAACGGCCTTTGGCTGTTTCTAATTAACGCGGAATTACTTCCATCTCTATGAGGCTTCGAGTAAATGCGTAAAGGGGAATTTCGCGCGAATTGCAGTTTATCCCTCACCCCTCGCGTCGGCTCCGAGGCACCGTTAAATGCAACCGGAAATGCAAATCGTAATCATCGACGCGCTTCGTCCCGTCCGGCTGAGTTCTCACGTCGGTGTCCAAAAAGAGATTTCTCCTTGCGCTTTCAAAAGTAGACAAGCTCTATGATCTTTCATGCACTCTTTCAATTCCTCCCCGTGCTTTTGCAAAGTCTTTATCGTTTTGCACGTAAATTCTCTTTTCCCCGAAGGATGCAAAGCGCGCACTGACAATGCCGAGTAAATATTCACTTTCCGTACGGCTATTATTGCACGTTTAGAACGAGATTATACTGCTAGACTGACGCGAACAGAGACCACAAATCGTATTTATCCCCGCGTTTTCGTAAAAAATAAGCGAAACCGTTTTGCTAGTTATTTCAAATCGATCGCGCACCCCCTCTGTTTGCGTCATCTTCGGCATGAATTAAATGTGTTTTAGGCACCTGCACGTTTACGATCGTAAGTCGATTTTAGTATCACGTTATATACGTTCCAGCAATATGGACGAAATTTTATTAATATTAAAATTTTCGTAAAAGCCGTCTGGCTCTAATCATTAACTCGTCCATGTTGTTCCGGACCGTTTAGCTGTTAGAAATTCAAAACTACACGTTTATTTCTACAATTTTAATGGTATTGTTTTCTTTATGACATTTGTTTCTTTAGCGCAATACTGAAAGGCCGTTTCAGGTTGATATCTTTCGTAAATGTATACCTCGTATTCTCATATCGATGCAATATGTATATAGAATATTTATTAAAATTTTTTCTTTTTCTAATTAATAATTTACGTATACGTGACAAAATTTTTTTACGTTTATTTGTTACACTTCTAGATTTTAGCACAAGGTAAGGAAAAGCTATAGCTGTGATTTTTATGTAATCAATACGAAAAATATAAAAAAATCAACTATGTTATTTTATTTTTTTTTTTTGAATTACCGCGCAACGCTGAAACGGAACTTTGCTTTTAGAAGTTTATAGCTCAGATTTAGTATTGTCCAACACGATAGAGTAGCGACTAGGCCTTAGGTAATTAGTTAGGGTAGCTAACATGTGTAGTGGTTTGTTACAGACGACCACCATCCTCCCCCCACATTCACTCCGCCAGAACTGCCCAAGATGGTTCACGTAAGAGGTACAGTTACACCTCAATCAAAAACCATGCTACAGTCTCGCAAGCTGCCCTTTCTAATTTCGATTGGCAATATAACACGAATACATTGACGACAAAGTTGTTCGGCAATTAGCGAACACGGCGACTTTAAAGAGAATCGCCGCTCTCAATTGGCATTTTGATACGCTTCGTCAGAGCTCGCTTGAGCGATAGGTTCTTGGATACGTCATGTTCTACTGTGATTTATTTTTTTCTTTTTATCGAAGTATGACGTGTTAATTTCACATTACTGAATTTGGAGAAAGTAAAAGAAAAAAAAAGCTGATACGTAAAGAATTATCAGTTTGTCGTTTTATTTATGATTGTGACTGCATATGCTAATGCACTGCTCTCGTGTGTATTACTTTCTCCATTATTGATAGCACTGCATGGAGTTGTTTAACATACTCGATTCTTATTCATACTATTCTGTCATTTTATTTCTGACGTAGTGTATATTGAAAACTATAAATTTACATCTCGTTACTTTAATAATTACTCCTAATAAAATTGAGATTATCTTACTTTTTTAAAGAAGTTGCTTATAAAAATCTAGACGAAGATTGATTTTATATTTTCTCGAATTTACCGAAATTTATTAAATTAGTTTGCACAAAACGTGATTTTTAGTATAGTCGCAATAGCATTCGATAGTCTTATAAAATTTATTTTTGGAATTATTCATTCACCATTTGTAAAGCATTCGATACGTTTCGCATATCTTAACGAATAAAATATAGCTATCTTTACTGATTTCTTTATTCTTTTTTAAGTAGAAATATATATTACATGCGACAGACTGTGCGTATCATTCTTAAAAGTGCTTGTTCGAAAAGAGAAATAAACAGATAATTTTCCGCGTAATACTGACAATTATTTTTCAATATACCAAGTTTTTGTGTCAATTAATTTTTTTTTATTAAATTGCAAAAATTGTTAAAAAGCGCGAATCAAAAATTCTCTTTGCACGTAAAGATACTAAATATGTAAAAAAAAATTAATTGTAATTAACTCGCGTAATTAAAATGTTCAAAATATCTATTGGTGCTCGTCTGCGTAAGTAGAAAATTGTTTCTAATCACGCAAATGTTTCTCATACTTTTACGTCAATTTATAAAATTAAATGCAAATATATTATAAAATTAAGATTTCTCACGTCGAATATCTTCTTTTTTTTTCTTTTTAGTTTACGAATAACCTTATTTAACGTAATATTCAGATTATAAATTAAATATATGTCGAGTTATTTTTTTGACAGCATAAGTCTGAGAAACGTTACTTTAGCTCAAGTAATTTTTACCAAATTAATTTCTCCCCTTAAATTTTATGTATCGTAAATAGAAACTTTTCTCTCATACGTTTAGAATGTCTGTTCCATTGGGTCGTTAACTTTGTGAAACGCGCTTTTTAAATCGTTCGTATATTGTTGCTTTCAGTTGTATGAAAATGAATTTATAGTTGTATATTTAGCACGGTAGATTAATGGTTTTTAATATATGAAAGTTTTAATTTGGTAATATCTGTGTTTGTTGGAGAATATGTGTGAACATCATTCACTTCATCATTTTGTTCCATCATTGCAGAAAATAGTTATTCAAGAAACTACCGTGATAGACACCATATATTGTCTCCCGTTAATTTTTACATTTTCGCACTATTTGCAATTAATTCTAAACCAAATGTTACTCTTACTTACATAATAAATAAAAGAAAAAAAATTTTCTTTGACTTGAAATTTTTTTTGGAAACAATTATTCAGCAGTTACTTTATTAAAAAAAATGTATAACCTTAAATTTTTTTATAATGTAAATTTATATGAAAAAAAGTAAATTTCTTAAGATAATTATTTTAATTTATAATATCTTATCACGGAAGAAGAATTAATGCATTTTGAAACATTTTGAAAATTTTGTAATTAAGAGATTTCTAATTTAATTATTAATTTTGTGATATGAAAATTGAAGTATTGGGTAAAGTATGCGCGTCTGTAAGCATGGGGTTGTAGGCTCATCATCACCGAAGTAATACGCGCTCTAATGGGGGGGAGTTAGGTCACGATCAGTGTGACATTCTAATTATCTCATTGTTGCTTTGCCTATCGACGACAAATAGGATGCTCAGATTTGTAATTAACACAAATTCTATCCGTTTTAGGTGAAATCAGCCGTGAACGAGACGACCCGAGTGGTAAGTTTCAATCACGACGCAATATTAATTAATTCAATCTACTCATTTTTTTGTCGAGCTAATTGGAAATTAATTATTAAATAATTACCATAAATGAACAACTTGTTTAATACAAAGTGTCCCTTTTTTTATATCAATGATATTATTGCGCCGATAAAATTGTTAATAAATAATCTCTTTGCGTTGCAGTCATGAGAAATCATCGAAACTCCATCGGGATGACCGTGATAAATTCGACGAAGCAGGTCAACAAGGTGAAACCGAACGTAAATCGAACTACGAACGACAGTCTGTCCAGCCCGAATCAGCCGTATTATCAGAGGTATCTAATTATCCGTAGTGCATTACAATTTCATCATCACCTAACATACGCATTCAAACATCATGATCACTTACATCGCCATCATATATAAGAAGATACATTTATTCATGATTATCGCTGACAAGAGTACGCCTGTTTTGCATCCAGTCAAAGCAATATATGCGAATTTCGCTACTGAGAATTAACAGTAAAAAGGCGAGAAGCGATCTTTCCACTGCAATACCAGGATTTTGATTAATATACATATATATATATATATATATATATATATATATATATATATATATTTTTCTTTTTTATCACTTTATGGCGAGAATTACAGTGCACTCGACATTTGATACCGACACGTATTTTCTAAACAATGAGAATCGCTTCCTTCTCTGAATCGCTTAAATCTGTTTTTTTTTTTTTTTTTTTTTTAAGTACGCTACAATCTTTCTCTATCCTGCCGTGCAAACGTTAATTTATATTTTTTTATTTTCCTAGAATTACAAAACTTCCCGAGTGGAAATCGAGCCCAGCCGTTATCTAATGTTCTAATAATTAGCTAACCAATTCGTGGCCAGCTAATTATTCTAATCTGCGCGATCTAACCACTAGCTGCAAAATCAGAATAGCTAAATGAATTTCCACTCGGGTTATACAATGTACTTCTTATAGCTGCACGATTAGAGTTACACCGATATTTTCACGAGTAATGTACGAGGGTTATTCAAATTATAACAAAATTCAAATTGAACGGCAAGCAAGATAAAATTCTTACCAAGCCGTGTATAAAAACTATCCTGTATTCGTAATAATAATAATATGTTGTAATATTTTTCTAATCAAATCGAACCATGTATTTTGAATAACCTAATTATACGTGTCACGTATTATAAAGTGTGCAGTTCTTAATATGCCTTTTGTAATAATTTTCTTTTTTTTTTTTTCTGTAAATGTGTATAATTCAGCCAAATGATATTAATCCATATTAATAAGACAACATCCTTTGATCGAGTGCACTAGGATGATTTGCACATTAATGTACGAGCGACTTTCGCATTAGCATTTTTCTAGCATGTTGTTAAAATTGTTGAACATACGATCCATAACCCGCCAAGATTTAATGCACCGATTCTCGGTAGAGATCTTCCATGCGATCCAGAATCATCTATCTACGGTCGAGGGAATAATTTCAATACTTGTATTTTAACGAAATCGCGATTTGATGTTAAAAAAAAAAAAATTTTTTTTTTTCCCTCCCCTTTTTTCTGTGGAAGGACGTATAGCCCGATCGCGCGGATGCACCGCGGTTTCCGGCGTGTCGTTCGAAATGAAACTATATTAGATACGAAATCGGTTCGCGGGAAATAAAAGAGATGGATGTGTCTTCTGTCGTTTCGTTTCGACTGTTGACAAAGGGCGCCGCAAACTTGAACGACAAACGGCTCGCATAAATCACGAGAGAAATCGCGCGAGAACGACAGCCACTTGTACTACTACGCTGTCGGATGGTGCGAGTAACTACAGGCTACAGGTGGTCGTTGACATTTTCCGATGAACCTGTTACACGTTCGCTAGATTAGTTTCTACAATTTCTCTCCGTTGTTATTCCAAGATGCCGCGCATCCGATACCTTTCGCTAATAAACACGCGCGGATCTCTCGCGTAAGATCACACGATTCGTTACGCTAGTCGCAATATTTCCTTTCACAATTCGAATCACCCTGATTTAATTGCTGAAGAGTCATTTATCACCGTCATCATTATATCTTTCATCAACCGGACCATGTCAAAGAGAAAGAAAGAGAGAGAGAGAGAGAGAGAGAGAGAGAGAGAGAGAGAGAGAGAGAGAGAGAGAGAGAGAGAGAGAGAGAGAGAAAAAAGAGTGTATGTCGTCTGAGAACAGATTCAACGTTACGCAAACCTTCTGATTCCAGATCGCAAGAGGAGTCCGCATACGCTGGCTACCATCTCGCCTACGAAGTCAAAAAGCTCATGTACGCTTCTGTTGTTAACGCTATCTTGTATTGTGACGTGATTATGCGACTGCTTTACCCCATGATTGTGTAACGATAATGAACATGCCCCCTGCATGTCGAGTGATAAACGCACTCAATTAGTCCGTCAAATTAAATGTGCAACATAGGTGAATTTTTTTTATTTCTCGCCGCTACGAAAAAAGCAAATTATTATAACCGAGGATAAATATCGCGGGCAGTATCTTCCGCGATCTTGAATTATCCATTCTATTACAATGTCTTTAGCCGAGGTTGTGTGGCTACATGTCGTATAACGCGACTGTAAAAAAAGTATGGAAGCCCGCAAGAGTTTTACGAGGACACTTAATCTCGAAAACCATGCGCCACTGGCATTAATGACGCTCGTAAAAATATGTGGGTGTCGTACGTGAGAATGCGAGTTTCGACGGCCATTTATGTCCCGTCCAGAATGCGTGAAAAATCGCGTGTTGCAGAAAAATATCACGTTGACCGACATTTTTCATGCTCTGAATAATTTGAATTAATCGCGAATTAATTATGGAAGAAGTACGAAATTACAACAATGGGAGGTAAAATAAACACAAACAGACGCGCGTGCGAACGCAATGTACGACTACGTAACGTTTCAACGAATTACGGATGAGAATCGCAAGTCTAAAAGCAATTCCGCTTAAACCTTCATCGGCTAGACAATGTACGAGCATGTAACACGAGAGCTTAATATCTTCGGACATTTCTATAGCCGTTTTCCCTTAATACTCGTTACATTTACGTAATTTATTACCCAGTTTACACTCGTTCTAAAATATAATGTAATAATTAGTAGTGCTAGATGACAGAAAACGATGTGATGTGTACGAAATGCATGCGAGAGTGTGACTTCACGGTCTTGATTAATTCCACAAGAGCTTGAAAATCAATTTCAAGTATATAATTTTTACCGATAGTTACTTTTTTTTTTTTTTTTTTTTTTTTTTCTCTATCAACTCTCTTCCGATATTCCTCTATTATCGATAAATGTCGAATTATTATGACTATCATGGACGACAAATGTATTATACTTATAATTTTGTTCGTTTAATTGTAATGTACGATTTCTTTTTTCAGGCCAACGAGCCGAGCTTCGGGTGGCACAAACATTAACAACAACGGCGGCCTTCAGGTCGGGATCGCCGACGATCAAGCGAAAGATTTCGATTTCGAGAAGACCGAGATGAAGTACGATTCAACGGGGATGTTTCACTGGAGCCCATCCCGTAGTCTCGAAGACTGCATCCTGGATCGTAACCAGGCAGCGATGACAGTTCTTAACGGGCACGTCGTCGTTTGCCTGTTCGCCGATCCCGACTCGCCCCTCATCGGACTGAGGAACCTTGTCATGCCATTACGAGCTTCCAATTTTCATTACCACGAGCTTAAACACGTAGTGATAGTCGGATCGGTGGACTACATACGCCGCGAGTGGAAAATGTTGCAGAATCTACCAAAGATATCGGTTCTAAATGTGAGGAAACGGTTTTTATTTTGCCTAACGCGCGTCGCGATTATTTTCCTATGGAGATATTAATTTCTTGTTAAATAATTTTTCCTATTAAATAAGATTTGAAAATTAAATTAAGATTTAAAGAAATCGCATGGTTATTGTATCGATATGTAATGTTGCTACTTCTAATTTATTAAAAAAAAAAAAAAAAAAAAGAAAACAAAATTTGCTGACGCAAAATAAAAATAACGAAAAATAATTTCGCGATGGAAATTCTTTTGCCGTAGCTTTTATTTTTGCTCGAATTACGTTTTTCCAGGGTTCGCCATTAAGTAGAGCCGATTTGCGTGCCGTTAACGTGAATCTATGCGACATGTGTTGCATCCTGTCGGCTAAAGTGCCTAGCAATGATGACCCCACCCTCGCCGACAAGGAAGCTATTCTCGCATCCCTTAATATCAAGGCCATGACTTTCGACGATACAATCGGTGTGCTTAGCCAAGGTATGAACCCTTTATCTATATCTTAGAAAAGGAGAACTGTCGTTTCTCCGTTAAAACCGCGGTCTATTAAATTAAAAGTAAATTAAAAGCTACAAATTACAACAGATAATGAACAAGGTAATTTGATCGCAGTTGGCAGCCCAAGCGTTTTGCATCGTCGCGGATCCGTTTATGGAGCGAATGTGCCAATGATCACAGGTAAAAAAAAAAAAAATATTTTATCCGATCCCTCAGAAATTGATTACATTATTATTTCAACAAAAACAAAGTCTACTAAATATTCCCACAATTAATTAAACGTTTTAATTATAGCAAAGAAAATTGTTTTCTTTTCCTTTTTTTTTTAAACTTTTAAATGTTAAATATCGCGAGTGGTATTCATTTCCGTTCACGGCTACTTTGTTTCTATTCTAGAACTTGTAAATGATAGCAACGTGCAGTTTCTTGATCAGGACGATGACGATGACCCGGATACGGAACTCTACCTCACTCAGCCTTTCGCCTGCGGTACTGCTTTTGCAGTCAGTGTATTAGATTCTCTCATGTCTACGGTCAGTATTGAAAATGCACTTCCCGGCTTATGCATTATCGATCAATAACGTACCCGACAACGTCTGTTATTTTGCAGTTACAGTTAATTAATATTATCGTTTCGCAAGACGTAATAACAAAAGCGCGTATTTTCGCAGACGTACTTCAACCAAAATGCGCTGACCTTGATTCGGTCATTGATCACTGGTGGAGCTACGCCGGAGCTGGAATTAATCCTGGCTGAAGGGGCAGGCTTAAGAGGGGGGTACAGGTAGGAATTTTGATAATATTCGCGGTCTTAATCGTTATTAAAAAAAAAATTTTTCGCGGATATTACATGTGTGATTTTAACTGATTCGCAGTACGCCAGACAGCCTGGCTAATCGGGACAGGTGTCGCGTTAATCAGATCGCGTTGAAGGATGGACCGTTGTCTCAATATGGCAATGGCAAGTACGGTGAACTCTTTGTCGGAGCATTAAAGTCATTCGGAATACTATGTATTGGCTTGTACAGGTACAGGTACGACTTTTTTCTCCCTTTCTCAATGGTATTTTTTGGATTATCCTACGTACATATATTTTATATTCTATACATTGTACATATTACTGTTCGAAAACAGCGAATACTCCGATTGCTCCCGTTATTGTATCGCCTTTTATTATCTTTTAACTACTCATGACTTACTAAGTGATTTATGATTTTTCTGCCACACACCTTTTACATTTTGCGTTTTTGCATGACGGAAAAAAAAACGTAACAAAAAGCAACAAACCGTAAGTTGCTCTCATCCAAAAAATACCTATGCACCATTTTATTACTTTTTTCTTTTTAAATCTCTTTCTCTTTATTTCTTTTTCTTGTTACGTCATCTTGTCGTTTATTTAGCATTTAGTTGTCACTAACGTATGTTTAGTTTAGCTTAGTTTTATTTTAATTTAGTTTAATTTTGATTGGTTAATTAGTTAAATTGGTGTGTAAAGTTCAGTTCGTGTTATTCGTTTGTTACCTCGATACTTGTTCGCTAACGTTACCTCGCATTTTTTTAGGTTTCGACAAAGTAAAGAATCGCAGAATGACGGGACACACGAAACTTCTTCCAAACGATACGTGATTACAAATCCACCTGATGACTTCCCTCTATTAGACACAGACCAGGTACCGCGTTTTATATAATCTCATTAATTATGAAAGATTTATAATTAAGCATTTTTTTTCTTATTCATTATTTCTAATTCGTCAGGTTTTCGTGCTGATGCAATTTGATCCGGGTCACGAATACAGGCCGAGCAGAGGTGCCCGTGGCAAGGACGACTCCTCCTGATTGTTGCTGTGTAGCGCCCTCACCGATGGACCATATTCGTACATCTAATCGTGCATTAGAAACCATCGTGCAGTCCGTCGTCCCTACAACTGTCCTGTCTTCGTCGGAAAGCGCCGCTGTATGATAACGCGCGCTATCAACGGGTTATCGCGAATAATTGTTCACAAGGCGGATTGCAACCATAACCATTATCTTCGATCGACCGACACATACAGCGACAGTGCATAGCAAACAACGCTTAATCGCCGATTCGATCATTCCTAGCAAGTTTTACCTCGTTCGCCCCGCATGGAAGCATTCGGAAGAATAACGGAAGCCTAACGAACAAATCGTCGCGGAGAAAACGACGGGGGGAAAAGATGAGGAAGGACGTGCCGGAAGAAGAGGACACTGGGCAAGGGGCAACGGAATGTGGCATGATGCTATGCGGTCCGAGGGTAGCTACACATCTCTCTTTCTTTATTCGAGTCGATCGTCTTCGTCTCGAAGACGACGCTGTAAGAACTGAACTAGACACTTCGCAAAGCGTAACACTGTGTTATTAAGTCCCCCGATTGATCCTTCGCGGCTGGGAAAAAAAAATGGCAAGTGAACGGGAGAAGAGACATATACATAACTTAAAGTTCTAGCACGTGGCTTAGCCCCGACGAGCGCTGTGGAATTGCAGTATCCCGCGCGGTGGTACGAACAAACAATCGCCGTCACGGTAGAAAAAAAAGAAAAAAAAAAACGTATCCGGTTTCTTTTTTTTTCTTTTTCCTACCGGCACGTGTTAATGTATATAATACGTAATCCAGAGAACACCGTTTGTTCGACGTTCTGTGAGAGGGCGATGAGACGACGGGAGGAAGAGGAGGAGTGCAACGGGAAAACTGAACGCGATTTCGCCCCTTAACGGGATCGACTCCTCTCGTCCCGATCTCGCGTCGGGCTCTCGTGGACGGTGCCGGACTTACTATGCGTAAACCCTTACCTCGTGTGTCTTGTTTTACGACTACCGAAAAGAAAGAAGGAAAATCTCAATCAAGCACTTTCTACAGGCTCTATATACATAAACATATATGTATATATACGTATACATATATTCATATAGATAAAGCTACGATAAAATACCCTTTTCCACACAACTTTAAGTATAAATCGTCTATATATCGGTATATATACATTATAGGTATATATGCACATATAGAGATATATATATACACATTAATGTATATATATATATATATATATATATATATATATACATACATATGTATACACATAGCATTCTCTTTTATATATTTTTGTGAAACTCACGTGTGTACATATACGGACGTGCATATACATATATATATATATATATATATATATATATATATATATATATATATATATGTATATATATATATATAAAAAGAAGGAGAAATATACATATGTGTAAAAGACATATACGTATACACATTTATACACATATGCTCTGTTCTCCTTTCGTACACACATACACGTACAGTCTTTCTGTCTTTCGTGCATTCTCTCTCTTTCCTTTTTTCTTTTCTTTTTTTTTATCTCGTCTGTTGCACGTACATACGTGTACGCTCATACAACGCAGATCTTTTCGTTCATACGTCGAAGAGAAACACGCACACGTAATCGAACACATACGAGAACAGGCATGTACATCGTGACGTACAATTCGATTCACATACTTATACTAACATACACACATACATCTCTCTTTTTCTCTCTCGTTTCCCTTTCTTTTCCTCTCTCTCTTTATCTTTCTCTCTCTTTATATAAATACATGCACATACACGCAGAGTTGAAAATTAAACCGGAAATTGCACGGT
The DNA here is from genome assembly GCF_019399895.1 of Cardiocondyla obscurior. NCBI lineage: Eukaryota > Metazoa > Arthropoda > Insecta > Hymenoptera > Formicidae > Cardiocondyla > Cardiocondyla obscurior. The sequence goes on from NC_091864.1 coordinate 8,060,817, forward strand.
ATTCGAGAAGAAAGAAGTGTTTAAAAAAAAAAAAAAAAGAAATTTGTCGACGACGATAAACGTATACACGTCGACCGCCACGAGATACCGATTTCGTCGCATAATCGGACGCCGCAAATTGAAGATGTAAGAAAAGAGAAAGAGAGAGAGAGAGAGAGAAGAGAGAGAGAGAGAGAGAGAGAGAGAGAGAGAGAGAGAGAGGAAAAAGAGGCCGCGAAGCAGACAGATTAAGAAATTAGCTGTGGTAGTCGCTGCCGTGTTTCGTATTACGCGTACACCTTGTATAAATGTCGTCATCGTCGTCGTGTCGTCGTCGTCGTCGTCTTCGTCGTCGTCATCGTCGCCGCCGCCGCCGCCGCCGCCGCTGCCGCTACGCCGCTGTTGCTGCTGCTGCTGCTGTTTGCAATATCCACGTGCACTACTCACTGCCACTGCAGTTCATGTTAATATCGTTGTGTACATAACTTTCTATGTATAGCTCGAGTGCGTCAAAAAAAAAAAAAAATTAAAAAAAAAAAGAAAAATAAAAAGAAAAAAAAAAAGAAAAGAAAAGAGGCAAGGCGAGGCGCGCGAGGTGCACGCACCCTGCCAAGTACAAAGGTCACATAGCGTCGGTCGCATAGGGCTGAGCTGCACTGACAGTCCGAATTTCTGGTCGGCGAATTTATCGTACCTTCGCTGAGGCAGGCGTTAATTTACGCGAACGAAGAAAAAAAAAAAGAAAGAAACTCAATGACTTAATGAGAAAAATTGTGAAACGTTTGTACGATAAGGGAAAAAAAATGTAGCTAATACTATTCGGCCGGACGATGTCGGTGCAACCAGCTCGAGGGTTGTCGTTAGCGCAGGGTCATAAAATCTCGCGGTTCGTGTGAAAAAGGTAGCTTTATCGTTGAAACGTCCGAATCTCGATCGCCGGACCGCACGAGGCTGCATCGCGAAGATACTTCGTTCTCAGCACAAACCAAATATAGTTTTGCACCACCTGTTACGCCTGCATTCGCGCGTTGAGATCGAGGGAACGATAAACCTTGGCGTTAATTAACTTATCCGACGGATTATCTTCTCGATTGTAAAATTCGGAGAGCAGTTACGTGTGTAGCTTAGAGAATTAGAACGTCTAATGGTGCAAAACTCTCTTTGAAGTGCGTGTACATTTCCGTTAAACGAGATGGTTTTCTTTCTTGAGTTGCAAAATTGATCCCTCACCTTTCGCAGATTATAGCCGCGAGTAACTAGCTTATAAAATTTCGAAGTTTCCGGTGTCAATATATGTAGAATTAAATAGATTATTTTCTTCGAAGAGTTTTATGTAGTATATTCCGAAGATGCATATCAATGGAAAATGTAAATTGCTGGGTGTTTATACGACGATTGTAATTTTGGTTATCAGTTTCTTTATTAATTTATTAGTTTCTTTATTAATTTATTAGATTCTTTATTAGTTCATTAGTTTTTAGTTTCGTTTGCAGTTAGATGCTTCTAATTTTTCTTGTCTCTCAAGTTTTATAACGAAGGAGCGTTTGTCAGTGAAATATGGAAATACGAGCGAGTCTTTCGCGTTTCGAGCGCCGGAGTGAGCTTCAGAAGAGCTTCGGCGACTCTGTCTCGCCTTGATGCGATTCTATATGAAAATAATACAAATTCGTGCAAGTTAGATTTTGCGGAAGTCGCTTATCGAGCGACAAAAAAAATGAAAATTCGTTGGAGCCTTGTGTAGAGTTTTAGATGATCGGTCGAGAATTGCGTCGCGCGAGGCGGGCCGAATTTTGAAGAAGAAGAAACTTAAGACTTTTAAGTTTTTACCTGCTGATTTACTTTTTTGCTACGTTTTCGTAGTTTTGATATATCTCTTCCCGACATGTGTAATTAATTAATAACTATGAATTAACACGGATGAATGGATTTCCGCGCAATTACAGTGATCCCACGGGTACTATTAAAAAGAAAAAAAATTAATTACGTTACTTGGATAAGTTTGCAGATTGTACGAGGGATTTACGGCTGGCCGGTCGCGCGTCGCGAATCATTCATGCACTCTCTTTAAGGATTAAATCACGCACCGATTCAATCGATATCATTAACCGTCACGTTTTCGTTGCGTCGCGCGGAACAAATCTGACGCATTTGTGTGCATGTGAATCGTGTGTGTATCTAAACGATGTATATACTTTAAAGTATATGTAAGCCCATACGAACTCGAACAAAGAGCCCAAAGTGGTTCAAGATATAAGTATATATGGGGATTTAAAAAAATGTATAAAAAAAAGAAAAAAAAACGAAAAAAAAAGAGAAGAGGGAATTAATGGCGCGCTGAGCGTACGCCACCTCATTGACCTCATCTAATGCTTTTTTATCTGTACATTTACAATTTGTGTACCAATGAGGAACGTTGTTTAATCATGTTGTTGATGTTATTGTTAAAGAATGAGATTCAATATTGTACATAACTATATATTCATTATAATTGATGATATAAATAATTATATACATAAAAGAGTAAATCCCCCAGAGAGTTCCCTTATGCCTCGCGTTTCGGTATGCGGATCCACGTCACTTTGTAATAAAAAGACAAGTACTTTACAAACCTATGCTGGGCGGGATGAAACTGCCGGCATGACAATCGTTTCGCAATACATTTATGAAAGTGGCGGAAAAATGTCTCTGCTACGATTCGATATTTTTATTTTTTTTTAATTATTATTTATATATATATATATATATATATATATATGTATTATGTTGGATTATTTGTTCGATATGCCGGCAGGAATTGTCTGTAAGCTCTTGATTTGTATTTGTTAGCTACATAGAATTTGATAGCTCAGTGTTGTAGTTTAAAAGAGAGTACCATTTCAAAGTTAGAGAGATCAGAATTTATCAAAAAATATTGTATTAATTTGTACAACTTGTTTATTACGCATTATAAATTTATTTTCTTATTTTTTAATTGCTGTTTTATTTGCTGTATTCATTAGATTCGTTAAAATGTTTATTTCAACAGGAAAATTATAATATCAACTTATTGTATTACTTTTGAAAGCAATAAGAAAATTTTTTTAAGGTAAGTACGAGTTATATTTTTATACATTTAAATTTTTATCGTCGCAAAAAAAAAAAAGTGTTTAGTTATTTTCCATATAACGGACGTGTAACGTTCCTCGTCAAATATCATAGCTGTTAATATAATGTGCAACAAATTTTTGTCGCACAAACGCATGTGCGTAATTGAATAATTTATTTACAGATAAGTAAATTTAGATGGGAGCAACTTCTTCTAACTAGAATCAGGGCCAGTAGACAGACGCGATAAGTACAAATTGTCGCAAAACAAGCTTACATTAATTAACGCAGAACCATGGGACATTCCGTTTGTAGAGATAGAATTGTGAAATGGACTTTGTATGGTAATTAAGAACGTCTGCTGGAGATAATTTCGAGTTTTTCATAGTTTCTTTTTTGCTCGATACAATTTCACATTTCAGCTGTCTAGCGTCATGGAGTAACAATCCCCTATGTAAGACACGCGAAACTTAACGTGATATATAATTCGAAAACGAAACAAACGCAGTTGTTTATTTGACCGTTTGAATATTCGCAAATATAGCCTCTAAATTATATAATAAATAATCAAAATAAAAAAAAATTTGCTTCAAAGCCGGATTAAAGGTATCGTTAATTGATACCTCAAATATCACCGTCAATAATGTATATCGAAATGCTAATTGATAAAGTCAGCCATAATCAAATTTAAATATAGCTCGGAAGAACTGCCAATAAAATTGCCACGACTGATCTGGCACAAATAAAATAATTCTATTGTACCTATTCAATTATTAATTATTATATTAATAACGTAAGAATTAAAAAAAAAAAAACAAACAAAACAAAAAACAAAAGAACGATTAAAACGCGAATGCTTCCGAAGCATTTAAGAAGAGCGATAACGCAAAAAATGCTAACGCACAGACTTAAACGTTCGGTAATCGGCTGCGTGATCTGCAAACGCGATTCATTATCATATTCAAAACTGGCTCGAGATTGACGTCTGTTTCCGAGTCCTGTGCACGGGGAGATTGGCACAACAGCTAGGAAAAGATTTTTATTTGTGCGTCATTGCGCCGCGTCTGTATATAATCGATGTGTCATAGGTCAAACCGATGAGATACCCATTTGCAGTCTCTGTGGTGCAGTCAACGGCGCGTTCCCCGGCCGAAGCGCCCGAGTTTTCTGCCGTTTCATCCGGCCGCCGAATTCGGTCGCGATCGTTACACGGTATCTACGGAGGAACCGCAGGCAGCATCCGCTGTTTCGTCTCACCTTTGCCCCCAGGTAAGAGTCCCAGATTTAACAACCGACCTTCGATCACCGGTCGAAGATCGGATCTATTCTAGATTCGTGACGCGTTCCTACGTGGTGTATTCGCGTATATTTATACTCGCCCGAGTATCCGCATTTTGAATGCACCGAGATATGATCGCGCAACCGATTGCAGAGATCGAAGTAAAGGGAAGGAAAAGGGATAACGCGGTTCCATGCGCGAAAGCGGCGTTTTCACAGTGATTGTATTCAAGTGCGAGATAAGAAGAGAAAGAAAGAAAGAGCGAGAGATAAAAAAAAAGTGAGTAACCCGCGATTAAGTCTTTTTGCGTTGAGTCTGCTTAGGCTTTGCTTTGATGCGTAACGGATGCGAACCGTTATACGCGGCAGATTCGGATTAGAATTAAAGCGGAGCCTTCCGAGTGATAAGTACGTTAATAGATGCGTGATAATAGATAGGGGAGCACAGTAATGTAGCCGCGATGCATGTGCCGTTCACATGAAGAAAGTTTGACCTCTGCGAGAAAGTATGTCCGTCCGCCGGCGTAATCGCGAGGAGATTTCACCGGAGGGAGTTTCCACCTCGATTGTCATTCTCAACATCCGAGTGAATCGCAGGTGAAAGTACCACCGAGAGACCCGAATCGCCCGACGCGTTAATGAAACGTTCACCTTTCGTAACAAATCGCCATTAGCGAATCGGCGCCAACCTAAGCACATATTTTATACGCCGGAGAGAAGATCGCTCGACGCTCGCGAAGGAAACGTATGCAGCCTCGACATTAACCACGAAGCAAAATCTTTACCGCCTTCCCCTCCCCGTATGACCTCCCTTATCGGTTCACCGAGCGGATGCTAAGTGAGTCGTTTCTTTTGAGTGACATATGGCGCCATTTACGTTTAGCAAGGAAAACACGTGTTTTTTTTCCGCAAACTGGTGTCTTCGCGATAATCTATTCTTTATTGGCAACAATTGGAGGGTAGGGGACCCCGCCCGTAGATATGACTTTACTTTTTAAAATTTAAAGGGAAATAAAAAGAGAGATTATTTCATCGAGTTGAAGCAAACGCGTAAATTGTTTCTGGTCGCGTATATGTATTACAGGGAACGAATTATATTAAATGAATCAGTTGTGAGATACAGTTGTTTGCACTTCAGCAACGTGTAAATGATAAAAATAACAAGTTATATAAAATGGGAGTGGGATGTAATTATTTATAAAAAAATTAATTATTTATGAGAACATAATTATGTACGTTGATTGAATATTAATCTTAGCGTATATATAAATATTAAATATCAAACGATAAAATTAACGTTTGCAACGCAAAAAAAAAAATTATTTATATTTCAAAACATAACTTATTCGCATTAATAATTTCATTTGTCTATTTTGTAGTTCAGTATTAATTAACGTGTCAATTATAGCGATTATCCTCCCCCACATGGCGCGAGCAAATGTGAGAAGACGGCACTCGGATTTGCCGCATTTCGAATCTGTAGCTAGAATTTCAAGTCTTCCTATTGTGGAGAGCAGTATACATATCGCTGGTAATGTGTACAGAAAAATTAAGGTAAGATTATAAACGGCGTTACGTTCGATGTAAAATCTTAAAAAAAAAAATTTTTTTTTTCAATAATAAATTGTCTACTTTGTTAGCGTTCAAATTCGTTAATGAACTGGAGCTTAGACACGGCTGAGCAGTCATTAGCGATCGCATCCGCGACGGCAAGACCGGCAATTTTTGCATTTAACGGACCAATTACGACGATCGATCAATTACTGTGCAAAGGTATCGACCTCGTTGAGCAGCGAGTGCCGGCGGTGCATCTTCCCCCTCATCTCGTAAGTCTCGAAAAAACTTAATTCAATTTCTCGTCGGCGTAAATAAAGAGCTGAGCTTTAATTAACACAATTTTCTGAAACCTTCTCTGAAAGTGAATTTAAAAGTATTGGCTGCCTCGCGAATAGAACCTTGACTGAATTACCACATGCAAATTGAATACGTTCTTACTACTTGATTTATTTTTAGATGTATTTAAACACACGAGATTATGTTAATACAAAAATCGTTAAGCCGGTTTTAATGCGCGCTGGAAGTGTCAAGCAAATCGGTAGTCAAGCTGCTAACGCGGCTGCGGATAGATTGGATGGTGCACTGACGGTCGCAGACAAGTACGTGGATCGTTATTTGCCAGCAGATCCAGCCGATAAAGATGGTACATTTGACGATATATTAATTTTTAATTTACTATAAAATTACGTGCAATAATATATCTTATTTTTTTTTAACTTAATGCTTACGAGTTGAATAATACTTTGATACTTGTAGTTTAATTAATATGTACTAATATAATAAAACTAATTATTAAATGCCGGACAATCCGTGCTCTAGAGACCAATTCTACAGAAGGAATGAGCAAAACGACACGAACGATTAAGCATGGTGCAAGGTTCTCACGTAAATTACAAAAAATATTGACGCGACGTACTCTGGCCGAGGCTCGAGCGCTCAAAGAACAAGGAACGGAGTGCATGCATATTCTCTTATATGTTGTCGAACTGGTAAGGCTCGAGATAAATTTATCAGTTACATACGCGCTCGTACATTTTTAAGTTAAGTTGTAATTCCCGTAAAGTTCATATATAACATGCTTCTATTAAAAAAAAAAAAACTACCATTTCTTCTTGTACTTAAAAATTTTGAAATAATTTGTTCTGAAACATTATATTTCACGAGCTAAGAAATAGATCACGAATACGTTCGGTGATCTTCGCACGGGAAATATTTACTAGCACAGGTGAAAGGAAAGTTAAGACGAATCGTTTTGCAAATATTTACCTGCACGATCACCGGACTTCCTCATGATCAACGGTGTAACCGCATTTATCGCGATACGAAACGTTTACGTTAATGTACGTTTACTTTTTCACGAGCAGATAGCAACGGATCCGAAATTAGCAATGCAAAAGGCAAAAGCGCTGTGGGCCACGCTGAGCCTACCTGAACCCGAAAATCAGGCGCGTCCAGAAACGCTCGAGCAGCTTCTCGTGCTTTTGACACGCGAGTCCGCACGCCGCATAGTACATTTGGTCAACGGCACCGCTGCATTGGCAGCCAAAACTCCGCGACGCCTAGGTCATCTACTTGTCCGGCTTTCTCATCAATTACTCGCCGTTGCGGACGCTTCATTGCAGGTTACATCGAGCAACATTTGCCTCGAAGCAGCGCGGTTTAAGTAAAATGTTTAAATAACAATTTTCGCGAATTTCAATAACTCTTACTTTGCAGATGACACCGTTAATAGGTAAAAGCAACGCGGTAATAGAACAAGTACCTATCATACGCTATGGTATTGAAAGGTTGAATTCGACGGCGAATTTATTACTGGTAAGCACGCTCTTCTAATACAATTACTCAAAATTGTCAATATGTTACTTATAAAAAAAAAAAAAAGAAAAATAAAAGAAAAAGAAAATACTTTGACTTTTGTAAAATTGCGAATATTACGTTCATTATTTTATACCAGCGAATCAGCTATCGAGATATCTTTGACCGTTTTTGTAGGAAAAATTTGCTGCATTCTTGGCTGGTCGCCCCAGCCCTCAAAAGGTACCACGCATGCGAAACCGCGAGCAGAACCACAACAACCACATGTCGGTGACTTCCAATCCTCCGATAAATGGTATCGAGTAACAAGCGAGTCTCAACTAAAAACTGCTACGTGTAGGTTTCTTTCCCCTTCTGATATGGTCTTCAATTACAAGGTCAAAGACACGAGAATAGAAATCGCGCCAACTCCACGCTCATTGATTAGCCATTTCATCGACCGCGATTACATCATTATTTTTTACAAATTTTGTATACGTGACACAATACGTAATACAATAAGAATATATTTTATCACCGGCACAATGTACCCGTGCTATACTTGGTTTGTGCTTTTCAAGTTTAGTCATTAATCAAAACTATTTGTCCTACAATCAATTAATTGTAAGTGAAGGAATAAAGGGCCGTTTTAATAATTACGACATAAAGCAAATTTGTATTTATTTCACTTTCCTTACTTTCCCTTACTTCCCTATCTTTTAAAATTAAAGCAACGATAATATTGCTTGCGTGCAGTAAAGTAAAATCTTAATTAACCTCTTCGGCTTTCAGATTTCCGCGGTGATAACATTATTTCGTCATTTTGTGTCACTATACGCAAAGAAAGTATTCAATTATATTGTAAGTATACGTATTAAAAAAGCACACGGCGTGTGTATATTAAAAAAAAAATATATACATATAAAACGTGTATTATAAATCAGATAAATCGAATAATCTATCGCGCGGCGTTTAAATCCTGGACTTTGATATTTGAATGAAAAATCGCGAGGCTTTATGCACCAACATCCCATCAACTCTCTTTAGATTTCTTTCCTCAGTGAAAGCGGAGAAATTACTACCTAACCGTAGAAATATCGAGTCTATCGTCCCGTGTTCCTCAAGCGAATTGCAATGTATAATTTCAACATTAGCGCAGATAAACTGATTATTTTTAAATTTTGCACCGATAATCTCACAGTAAAAAGTTTTACACTATACTGATAAAGCACTAACACTATATGCGCAATGCCTTTTTTTTTATAATTATTTTTATGTAAAGCCGTAAAGTTTATCTACGTTTGAAAACATTTTAGTACAAAATATATCTAATAAAATGTATAAAAAAATCATCAATAAACAAATTAGTAATATATTTTCTTGTATGTTTAAAATAATTTGACATATTTACATGTTAATATGTTGGACTATGATCACAACGCAGAAATTACGAAGTTCTTAAAAGAATGACTCAAACGATTGGGGTCAGATGTACGAGACGTATCGCACTTATTTGATGTTCACGCGGTACTTCATACATTCGTGATAAAACCTTATCTACAAATCGCACTGTCTAGATGAAATAACATTTGTATGCTTATTTATATATCTGTGGACTCTGGAATTTAATCGAGTAGACACAAAAATCATATGAATTTTTAATTATGATTCTAATAACTGCAGTGTAAGAAATCATTTAAATAGAGTTCACTTATGATTTAACATTCAAAGTTGCAATTTTCAATTGCCGTTTAATTACTTTTCAACGTTAAATTGTCACGATTGAAATAAAAAAAATAGTGTCATATATTTTTAATACTAAACATTTATAAATACACGCATGAATTAAGATTCAACAATTAATGATAATAAATAGTTATTTAACGATTCACGGTCCAAGGAATCTCTAAATATAATTTTGATGCCAAAGATATTCTTGCGGAAATCGGATGTGTGTAAACCTTCCGATAAATTATAAATCATCTCCGTCTACTTATGCGACAATCGCATCAGTCATGATAACACGAATTAAATTATCTATTCGACGATGTAGACAAAGTGGACTTTGCACCGAGAAGACACGATTATGGAAAAGGACAGCGAGGGACCATATTTCCTCTGCACGTTACAGATTAAGCTAACAAATATTTTGCACGAGAAATATTATTCTCCTACATCAAAATTAACTAATAAAAATTCTACATTGTCCCTTAAAACGTTTCCATAAAAAGGAAAACAGTTTCACTTTCAATGAGTCATATATTATTCTATGGGATTGACCTTCGCGTGCGTTATGCACTCTGCTTCCTTTAAAAAAAAAATAATATGCATGTTACTTAGCCGCGGTTGGATGCTATAATTGCGCGAAATCTACTGAAAGTTGGTGCCGAAAGTGAACATTGTATTGTACGTAAGACGGATAATTAAAACATTTTTATTTAGATGCCCAAAGTATGTTTAAATTCTAGAAAGACGCAACGTTTGTATTTTGTTATAAAATTTTTCCCAGTTTTCCTTGTTCCTAATTGATAAACGGTTTTGCTGTTAAAATGGAGAGCAGGTAGCCCGAAAAATTTTGACCGTAGCACTCTGATAAATATTATAACCAGATGTCGTACTTCGGTCAGTCGATTGTATGTATTGGCTTATTTAAACTGCGTTCACTGCGCAGGCGATTCGTCATGTTATAAGCGTTCAACGTGCGTGATCAGAGTCGGCATTCGCGAGGAAGTATCAGACGTGTTCGAGAGTTACGCGGGAGAGGAACCACCTGCTTGTAGTGAATTTAAGACAGTGAGTATTTTTTTTTTGTTTTTTTGGAAATATTAACGTTTGTTTTCTTACTTGTCGAAATCATCCTCGAATATTGGTTTGACATAAAATTATTTTAATTAAATTATTTAACTCGACGTAAAGACTTCAACTCACGAAGAGCGCGAACTCAAAATTGCGAAATAAAGTTTTGAAAAAATTTAGTTTTGTGCAACACTTCGCTGCTGTTACGTGTACTTGCTTGCAGTTGGAAATTTTTGTCGAATAAAAAATAATATAAAGTGGAATTTATTTGTTCAGTTTGCAGTCACAAAGTTTATTCAAGATAAAAATTTAATCGCATATGATTTTCTCATAAAGTTTTAATATTCATAGCAATATATCCGTGCATTAAATTTGTTTAAGCAATTACGATTATTTAACGACGGCTAAAGATAATTTGGCGAATTCGAAAACTTAATTGGAATAAGTGTATCTACCTCTATCAATATATCTCAAGGACATAACCGAACTCAAAAACATTATGTTACCAGTATTCGAAGATATCTGAATTCATCGTGGTGAAAAACAATTTCCAGAGTTTCTATTTCAATTTTGCTAGTTTTACTTGTGCCTGAACATAAAGAATTTTCTTTATACTTTATATCAATTATATTGATCATTTATCAACTATTAATTTATTATTCAACTGCAATTAAATAAGCAAAAATATACTTTTGTTTCAAGATATTTTCGGTGCACGCGTGAGAAAGTTATCTGGAACCATGGCGACGGAGGTGGCGCAACTTCCTCATTTAAAGGTTTTCGATCGGGTAATGGAATTACCTATCATTGAGTTTGCGGTCGTTAAATCCGCAGAGACATATTCCAGAGTGAAGGATTCCCATTACGTGGTACGTTGGGCTTTGAGTACTGCCGAGTCATCCCTAAATACCGCGACGAGAACAGCGATGCCGATCGCTGTGCCGATTGCTAAGAGACTTGAGAGTCCCATACATTTCGTCGACGACACGTTGTGCATTGGTCTCGATAAAATTGAGGAAAAAGTACCGCTGGTAAAGGAAAAACCCGAGGAGGTCAGCAGATTTTTTTTTCTTATTACGATTAATAAATACTACACGCGTTTCTAATTTCTCAACAAATTAAAAATTAAAATTAAAAAAAAATTCGATATTTTAACGCATTAAATGCATTTTATTTTCAGATCCTAGGAAAAGCAGTGTCGAGAATTTCGCATGTAAACGAATTGATTATTTCACAAGCGACAAATTTGATAGACATTAGCTGGAATACGGCAAATCAAATACTCGATACCCGCTATGGCAGTGTAGCAGTGAGAGGTATAGATAACACGGCCGTTATTGTTGATAAGCTCATCGACAGATATTTCCCTGCGATCGAAGAGGAAAAGCCGATAGGTAAGACGTATATTTCGTTTAACAGTTCGATGTCATATTAACAACCGGTTCAATTTCATTTGCATCGATACGTAATTAAAATAAAAAAAAAATTAAAATTAATTAAATCCATTATTTTTGCAAAACAAAATTATCTAAGTAAAAATAAAATGTTAACTTGTAATGAAAGTCGGCGTGTTACGAGTCAACGAGAAAGTTGGTGAAAGCAGCTAACGTACGAGTTAGCTACTTTAGACAATAACGGTGCATTGTCGTAATTATGATAACCAGTAAAAAAATAAAAAAAAAAAAGATTCTCTTCCTTCTTTCATTACAAATTGATTTTTAATTTCCTTCTGGATGTTGTAACTTTTAGCTTTAAATAGACCTCGTGGAAAATTTGACGTCTTATTTTATACTTTGTTACAGAAATCGATCCAGTCGAACACGACAAACTATTACATACTTTACAAACAGTCGGCCACTTGTCAAATAAAGCTGCTCGACGCGTATACCTGAACATAATAAACCACCTAAGCACTATCAAGAAAGACAGCTCCCTAAAGACTTATGTCAGCAGTTTAGTCGAGTTCCTTCGACTTACGAAGTATCTTCACACCGTCAACGAAAAGCCACTAGCTAACGGCGAAACGAAGGAAGAAAAACCGCAAGACGAGAAGAAGAAGAAGAGCGAATAAATGCAATTACTTTCATGTCGTTTCTCTAAAAAAAAATTTTTTCCACGTATAGTTATTTAAACCATTATTTAAACCATCGAGAGTCATTATATTCGTCACTGGAAAGAACTTTTATATTTATTTTTAATATACGTGCATATATTGTTACTTCATGAATATGCTTTGTACAACATTTCGTTTGAAATTAAATTCCAACGACCATACGCATTAATTATCGTAGCCGGAAAAAGCAATCGTATGAAAATATTCTCTATCAGTAAAGTGCATAGTACGTAAACGTTATTTTTTTTATGTTACTAGTTATAAATGCAAAATGTAAAATAATATAATTGTAGGAATGGGTATAAAGTTTTGTATATATTTATATATTTTGTATAATCCGTGTACGAAATTAGACCTGAACACAGCACAAGGTACGAATGCAATAAATTTGGAATAATTATGTTTGCGAACAATATAACTGTTATAATTGCATGTCATATATTTCTATATTTATATATGCACATGCAAAAATACTTCGTTCAACAAATCGAAGTGTTTTATATATAAATTCTCCAATTATGTATGTAATTTTCTTTTACTCATTGCATAAACAATTTTCAGGTGTAAACTATTGACGCAAAAATGTTTTTCCTATTTTTAAATGAGATATCGATATACGTTATGTACCGAGTAAATATGTAACAAATATATGTATAATAAATACAACTGCAAGACTAATTTGTACTCTGTGCATTTATTTCATATTGATTAAATAAAAAAAAAAAAATTATTATTTTATATAATATAACATCTATTTATTAATATTCAAATTTAAGTTCGAGTGAAATTTATTAAAAATAATATAAAAAATTATTTCATTTTCACCCGTCACGTTTCTAAGAACAACATGAACAAAGAGTTGAATTTATCGCGATAAAAATTGTATGTACACTCATTATTTATAATTATTCTTCATTAACAATAATTTATCATAATACGTTATATTTCTTAGTCATATTGCCGCGTTCGATAAAGTTTCTTGAATTAAGCGAATTAATTAACAATAAAGCAATAAAGATAAAACGAGCATTACAATACAAGTCTCTTGAACTAATTTTAAAAAAGTTGCATCAGATTCATTAAACCGCATCATTCTTTTCTCGAATTATCATTCTTCATAGGGTCAACTTAGTGGACTAGTCATTCGGTTTCCACGTGTATTTATAGTAGAAGACGAGTGTGTGACCGCCACGTCACGGATGTGCCGAGTAAAGTCTCTTTCCTGCGCAGAAGCATTAATGGAACCAGAGACGTACTCGCGTTACATGGAACCCAAATGTAAGTCATCAAACGCAAGCTATTGCAGAATAACATCGAACTAAATAACAAACTAACTCAACGACAAAGAGTATGCAACTTAAAAAAAAAAAAGAAAAAAATTTAACTCTGTTTAAATCAAGTCTAATTATATAAAATACCAAAGAATGCACGTAGCATAAAGAGAATAAATTTTGTCGATTACTCTCGTGATTTTATAATACTAGTTCAATTCTACAAACATTAAAATAATAAAATATTTATGTTCTACTGTTCCTATTTTTTGAAATTAAAAATTTGATGTCACTTCGCAAAAAAGACACGTGTAAATTAATTTTTTTTCTGCTTTTTATTAAAGAACAGCTGACGGTACTGCTGCAGTCTCCCACTTGTCGACGTTCCCCTTCACGTTTACCGGTTTTAACACAGATATAACGACAGTCTTAACCGGCGTCTCGTGTAAATCAGTTACAACAAGGCTACCAAGAACGTCTCCTCGTCAATTCATTAAAAAATGTAAGTAGAAAGTATAAAATAAAATATTAATATCAATGAAATATTTGTTTCAATTTATAATTCTACGTTATGTAAAAAAAGTAAACCCGTGCAATAAGTTTCTGAAACAATATAATTAATATTTAAAAAGCAATTTATATTGCAAGAAAAAAAAACCTAATTTTGTTATTTGCTATTTCAATATTACCTACTGTGCGTTATATCTAAATATGTATAACTCTGAATTTTGACTGTTGAATCAACCTAGCATTTTGTATTAATTAATTTAATCAATGGCAACAATTATAACTGTATTAATTTCTGTGATAATTGATTTCTTATATTTAAAATAATTATAACAAATGTGCGAAGTCGCATGTACATTACACGTGAGAATTTCTACTTGGAGTAAGAGTTTACTATAACACCGTGTTTATTCGTACCTGTGGAATGTAATATATACTTTTATACCTTCAGCAAATGGTACGTTGTGACATGACCTAGCCAAGATCAATACTTCATAAGAAACATCAATAACCTTCTGAGACAACGGAAAAGTTTGTGTTGTGAATCGTCCTTGTACAGACCAGTACTTTAATCATCATAACGTATTAGAAAGAAACTACGCGATAATTATTACATTCCACCGCATTGAAAATAATTTTGAATAATTATTTCGAACAATTAATTTTAAAATTAAAAATATAAAATTTTTTTTTTAATAAATCTATATATTTTCGAAATGAAATATAAAGAAGATATCTCTAAAGGTACTAAACGTTCTACTACGACGGAGCAACAGCGATATTAAATAAATTCTATCTGTTCCAGCGGCTGAGTCATGTATTACACTCATAATCTCATGACCAGTTGAGTATATATCAGTTCGCGTAATGAAAATCTAAAGCGTTTGACTTTATTTTACATTTTGCATTTCCTTTTTTTTGCGGCATTGTTTTTCGCACGCGCACATAAATAAATGTGAATTCAAATTGAAAATATATGTTATCACGTGCACACAGCGCACCTGTATGCCGCAATAATTTTATTCAGCACTACGTTCTCACTCGTCTTTTTCTTTTGTCTTTATAATTCATTAATCGCACGTATGCAAATAAACGAAGGAAAAAAAGATGGAGGCCGTCGTGACATTAAGCTACGCACAATAGTATCAAAGTACACGACTGGCTTGAGACAGAATTAGATAACGAGATTGATTCACCGGCTACTGAAGGTACAAAGATTACTGCAGCGAACCGGCTTGCCATATCGCACACATTTTATCTTTGAAATACGTGCGCCTACTTTCGAACGATACACGTTGCAATTATCGTACGATAACCAGTTTCATAAAACTGACATATATACCACAAATAACTTATCGTTGCCACGAATTTATTTTTAGTTGTTCGCACACGTTGTCCACTGCTAATATAATTTAAAGCAAACCATTTTTTTTTAATTATTACGTTATTATTTACGTTGTTTAAATATTCATCGGAAAAATGGTATAAGTCAAATCTCGAAAGTTAAATTACGAATTTGGACAAGCGCACAGCCGACGAATATATTTAATTTGATATATGCCATTTATCGATTTTTAAAAATAATTATTGGAAATAAGCGATCTAAGTTTTTATTTTGCTTAACGCAGAAAAAATGGCGGACGCAAATAAAGCAGCACCAAATCCTACGGGCATTCCCCATCTGGAGGTATTGGATCGAGTAAAAAATATTCCTGTGGTTCATTCGGCGATCGAGAAAACGGGATCTACATATTCCTACGTTAAGGATTCTCATCATCTGATAAATTGGGCATTGAATCACGCCGAAGCAGGCCTGCACTTGGCGACTGCCACGGCCGTACCGCTTGCCGCACCCTTGGTCAAGTCATTCGAAAGACCGATTTCAGCTGTCGATCAGAAGCTATGCGAAGGATTGGACTTGGTCGAACAAAAAGTTCCAATTGTAAAGAAACCACCACAGCAGGTAGCGCTAAAGGAAACCTGCCCTTTTAATTATTAAACAGTGGAGTAGCCACGCAAAATCCGAGTTCGTTTAAATTCAGAAAAATTCAATCTCTTTCTAATATTAATTTAAAATTAATTGCTAAAAAGAAAGAAAAAATGCTTTTTCCTTAAAATTTAATTTACTAAACTTTTTATTTTTTTTCTTTCGTTTAAATTTTAATTAAATTAAAATAATATAATAAATATTAAAATAAAAAAAAATCGATGAGAATAAATTAATAATTTCCTATTATTTGCAGATATATGACGCCGCCAAAGCAGTCATGAGCAGTTCCTTACAACCAACCATTGAGAAACTTAATACGGCAAAGGAATCGGCCACGCAACAGGCATCCACGCTAAAGGAAACGAGTATAGCTAAAGCGAACGAGCTCTTGAACACGCAATACGGTAGTCTGGCTGTGCAAGGCGTTGACAATACCAGCGTACTCGTCAATCGTTTACTCGACCATTACTTCCCGCCGGTGGAAGGAGAAGAAAGCGTACCAAGTACGTCCTCAGAAATATCTAACGAACCTTTGTCTAATCGATTAACCCACCCGCGTCAATTAAACAACAATAATGACTTTATTACAGATCCCGTCTCCGCGGACGAGAACAAAGTGCTTCACGCGGTGCAAACAATCGGTCAACTGTCAACGAAAACCGCTAATCGCGTCTACCACTCGATTGCCGCGCAATTGAAAACGGTAAAAAAGGAAGACGTGGCGACGTACATGAACAGCGTAGTGTCCATTCTTCATCTTACGCAATACTTAAACCTTGGGCAAAAACAAGCGGAAAATGACGATAGTAAGACAAACAGTCCGACAGAAACCAAGGACGAGGAGAAAAAATAAATTAAAAATTTCAAGACGCCTTTACTTCGCTCTATGCGTTCACATCATGCGTTAAAAACGCTGGATAAAATGAGTTAATTCGTTACGCATTACGAGAAAAAAATACCAAAAAGAAAAAAACGTAAAACGAAAATGGTGAAAAAAATACGAAGATTAAAGCGTTACGTAGTTTTATATTTGTCTCGTTATTTATATCAAAGTTGAATATGTTGTATATATATTTTTGAAAAGACTTTTTTAATGATATTTTTTAACAAGAGCATTCGATTACAAACGTAAAATATGTAGGCGAAAAGAAATGCATCTAAATCCAGCGGTCTTTCGAAATCTGTTACTTATTAATCTTTGGAATGTGTTTCTTCTATATATTTATACACTATATTACACGTAAGTCACGTAAATCGTAATGTAACCAGTAACAAGTTACACCATTTTGATAATAATTTATATACACTTGACAAATTTATATCAATTAAAGTTGCAAAATTTTTTTAGTTTTTATAGTCACGCGAAGAAAACTAAAAACTCTCCACCGAATGCATCATGAATATTAAATTCACGTTGGTCGATACGTAAAAATGTGCATAATATAAATGTCTTTTTAAGTTTACAAAGAATACCGTATTGATCAATTGCAAATGTGAGCAATAAATATAAATATGCATTTTATACGAATATTATGTACATGCATTCTAAAATATATATTTTTTAAAAGAAATATATCTTTTACATGATTTATCATCTTGATTTAAAAGGAAAAAAAAAAGCTTAAACTTCAATTACTTAGAAGCAGATTTCGGAAATAGATTATAATGAAATACGATTACTTTTTTGAGACAACTGCAATTTTTTATAACATTTTCTTATTTTTCATAAAACTTCCAAAAAAAAAAAAAAGATATGTACAAGACTAAAATATTTTATATTCTTAAATAAAAATTATTCAAGACAGATTAAATTAAAATAATATTTTCTATTAACAAAAATTTGATAAAATACTAATTTTGATAAAACTTAAAAATATTTATAACGAAAAATTTCATACGTTAAATTTATTTCGATCAATACTTATAGGCTGCAACAATCTTTATGTTACCGACGCACGATGGCTTCAAAGTGTAGCCCACTATCGAGAATTTGACAGTAGCAGTGTAACCTTGTGGCATCATCTGACAATAGTCCACATACCGGACGATAAAAAATGGCACCGAACGGAGCAACTTTACTACTACATAAGAATATATAAAAAATTGCAATCGCTCGCTGGAGTAAACAAATTTTGTAGCGAAATGAGTCAGGGATCAAGGTACAGCAGCTCGGACGCTTAAAGAGAGAGGGGCTGCGAAAGAAGAGAGAAAAAAGAGAAAAAAAGGAAAAACGAACGAGTTGGAGGAAGGAGGGAGGAACACAAAGCCACATAGGGCAGTTGGACGAAGGGAAGCTGTTGGCGTCTAGTCGCGACGATCGCATCGTGTGAGTGTTAACGGTTTCGTTTCGATCGTGTTACATCAGCGGGCCACCTGTCAATTCACGGTCGTGGCATTGATCTTGAGACGCGTACGTACATTTCTACGTATAACTATACTCCCTCGCACGTTTACATCGATCGGGGGTCGCGGAACAATGAGACGCAGTATGCCTCGTGCACCGATGCTTTGTGCTTCGATTGCTTATTAACTCTCGCCCGAAAGGTTCAAGCGGTTTGAGTGTACTATTTCCTTTTTTTTTTCTCTCCTTGCAGACGCATTCCATCCTTCAACTACAGTTCGTGTATCGAGCGGTACGTGCTAATGATGTTTGAATATTTATTGTCGAGTCACGGTGTGCTCAGTGTAATAATGACACTCATGATGCAATGGTGAGAAATTTCACTAAGTACTGAGTGTTGGAGTAAGAGACAATTTACTTTTACGTTCGTAAACTACTTATCTTTTCGTTTGTTTGCATCCTGCGTAAATAATTTATGTGAATAACTTAGACTTTTAAAAGCTCATAATAATGTGTGTGTGTTTTTTTTCTCTTAGCATATTACGTGGAGTAAAGCTTGTTAAAAAGAATTTAATTTAATTCGCAATCAATTAGCCTAACCCCCCTGAGCCCATTAAAATTATTTCTGAACATGGATTTTTATTTTTGTCACATCTAATCTTAATATCTTTTCTGCAGATCGTGCGGTTATAAAGACCAAAAGGTTATTTCATTCATATATTTTATCCATGAGAAGGAGATTGCACCGTAGCCATGGAGACCACAGAACTCTCGGAGCAGTTTTACCGAATTCAAGCAGTCGATCGTGCCCGTAAGATACCCAGCGTGAACTACTTGTGGGATAAATCTACCGAAGTATACGAACGTGTAAAGGGGACGAATATGTTTGTTAATTGGGCCTTCGACACTGTCGAGAGTATGGTGAACACAATGATAGAGAAGTCCCTGCCAGTTGCACGACTTATGGAGAAGCCAATTTATACGCTAGATAAAACGTTGTGTCAAGGGATCGATTTCGTCGAAGTAAATCTGCCGATAATTAAAGAGGAACCGAAGCAGGTAACGTGTGCACGCACATATTAATTACGTGAATTTCTAATTATTTAACTTCGCTGGAACGATATTATTCAGATCTACATTAACGTCTGCTGGTCGTTTTCATTTTTTTAGATATTAAATCGCACCAAGTCCATCGTATCTGAACGTCTCCGTCCTGCGGTTAAAACCTTTACCGATTTAAAACAAGAAACGAAGCAGAGAGTCAGGGTTATGACTTTACTGACGTATTACAAGGTTCACTATTTACGTATCTACAGCTGGCAACAAGCCGACAAAGTCATGTCAACCGAGACCGGCATCAATATATTAAAGACTGTTGATAATACTACCGATTTTGCTGAAATTATGCTGGACAAGTATCTACCTCCGCCGGAAGAGGAAACTCACGCTGATACAGGTAACGTATGCGCCTAGATTACGCCACGGACAGATTAATTAATAAATGTAAAATTATCACGCCTAGTCGATCGATTAAAACGTAAATTTTTTTTAAAAAAGGATTAATTAAATTAATTTTCATTATCGTTACAGAGCGGTATTTATGCAGCGAGCACGTTAAGCTGCATCATACAATGGAAAGACTGAGCGAATTCAGTACTCGAGCATACAGGCGCATTTATTACGCACTAATGGAGAGGCTACAGCATATGTATAAGATAGAAATACTTATTTTGGTATTACACGCGCTCGTAGTTATTCAGGCAATCAAGTTCTTGGAGTCGGTAGTGAGTTTTATTTTTAAATTATTCAGCGACTACCTCTTTTCGTCTTAGAGACACGACTCTAGTCCGTTAATCGCGCATATATGTGATAGAACTCGAGAAGCCAGACTATTTTTATCACTTTTACACAAAAATTATGGCCGACGTAGTATATTTTACTTGCAAACTGCGACTATTACTTAATGCGAACGTCGTGAAACGTGTGACCGTTCGCGGAATAATTTCACGGCCGAAAATGGATTAAAAAGAAGCCGTGCCCTCAGCCATGATATATGACCTGCGTTTCTCATGATACCTACTTCGCATTTGCACATTTCCGAGCATTTAAATAATTTACCAACCGCCGTTCGTTACGAAAAGTAATTTGATTATTTTTTCAACATATTATTTTTTCCAAAAGAAAATATCTTTCTAAACGGAATTGTATTTTATAAAATTATTTATGAAAAATTACTTCAAGTTAAACTGTGCCGTTTAAAACGTTTAATATCAAGAAAGGGAATAATTGTAATATCGTGATGCGTAACATTTTCTCGATCGACGTTACACATACAAATTTGTAATTTACTTTATCGCGTCATGTGCAAGTGAGAAGTTAAAGGAAAATATATCATCGGTCGAACACGTGTTCTCTATATTATACTTAATCTCTATGTGTTACACACTCAGATTTTTAATCTAGTTAACGATGTTTGAAATGTTGGACGGATTCATCTGTACATTTGCGAGGACGAATCGTCAAAGCGATTATCGTCGTTCTTATTTTAAGAATGTAGCACGATATTTTTCGAAAGCGATTTGCTCATATTTTCCTAGATAGCTTTTCGTACCCTGTTATCACGCGTGACAGGCGTTTGTACTAGAAAAGCGCGGTATTCACACATGGCATAAACGCTTAACGATGTCCTGTTTCTAACGCTTCTTTTTAGTTTTTTAATAATTTAGATTTGTATATAAGGTGTGTCCTTTCTTTTTTTTTTAATTTTTTTTTACGCGTTATTTAAAATGTGATGTTTTATTTTCGACAAGACCGATCCCGCGCGAATAAATAATGACGATTTAGTGTACTTAACCCGATTAAGTTTTAATGTAATAAAAATGTAATAGAATACGTGCTTAGAAATAATTACGAGTGTTAAAGGAATGTTGAAAGTCAAGAATTTAACTGTAACGACTGTGATGAAAAGAATGACTCTAATGTATTCTCATTTTACAAATCGCATCATTTCATTCTAACGGGAAAAAAGATAAATGCGAATAAATTAAGCATAAGTTTAAGATTTTACACGTTCGGTAATAGTAGAAAATATTATATAACAAAACGATATACATGACGAGATATGTTAAAGAGCGAGATTATTTTATGTAATTAAAGTGCAAGGGCTTGTGAAGTTTTACTTCGCACGACTCGGTTTTACATAATAATATTTAATAATAAAATAAAACAGAAGAGATTATATTTAGATTAATAAAAGACAAGTGCAAAAATAACTATGATAATGCAAAAGGTCGTCGTAAAACTTTACAAACTTTTGCACTTTACCCACAGCGAAACGACAAGCGACTTATGAAACGAGAAAATTATATATTATATTATATTCACCGTTAATTGTACACGAAATCTGTAATTTTCATTCTCCGTACTTACTAACACGTTTGTATAAATAATAAAAAATATAAATATGTATAAAAGACGCTGTGTCGTCTACTAAAAGACATCCGTTTGCCCTATATTCCCGCTTATCGCGTAATTTTTATACACCGACGTTCATCGCACGGTCAACGTTGAGATTGTTAAAACGAAGCGGATGTAAACAGTAAATGCAAAAATTTGCATTTTTTTTCCCACCCGTGTTTTTTTTTTAAACAAGCCATTTCTCAGACAGTCAGTCTCAAGTCGCGAGATAAGGAGCTCGCTGGGCGTCGGGGGAGTATATTTTTCTGACGTCAGTATCAAAACATTTATCACGTCCTGCCTAGCAATCCGCGGAAAACGGGGATGAAGAGTTGCGTCGGTATTGTGTACGCGGAACGCTCGATAAACTCGTAACGAGAAAAGATAAGCGCGCGCGTAGTTACCATTGATACGACGGCAAAACTCTTGCCATCTTCATAGCATAATGAAAAATTATTATCGACTCACCGGTTCGATGCGCAGCGGTGGAGTTTTACAGCTACGATGATACTGTAACATAGAAATATGAAATATCAATTGTAGAGACGGTCAGACAATTTTTACCGAATAAAAAATAATTTTTATTACTAATTAAAATTTTTTTTTTTTAACTTGAAATTTCTTTTTTCTCGTCGATCATTAAATTGTCTATTATATTTCATCGTTATTGAAACAATAAAACGTTCTCAATAAATAACAAAAAAACTTAATTTATTTTGAACAAACAAAAAAATGATCCTTACCGAAACGTTGCTCCACCGAAGCATGTTGCCCGTCCTGAGCCTCCTCCTCCTCTCAGAATGGGGATGTCATCTTTCCACACATGAGACACTTGCGAGAACGCGGATAATAGTATTGTTAGTTTTATCTCTCACAATCAGAAGAAGCTCCGAGCGAGTCCAACACACACCGGGTGCGTTCGAGAAGACGCTATTCGTGCAACTCGGCAGTGTCTTTTTCTTCTAATGTGTGACATCAGAAGAAGAGGACGGTGCCGAATTGCACGAGTGACGTTTCCTCCGAACGTATCCGGAGTATGTTTAACTCGCTTAGAACGACTCCCAAAAGACTAAACGAAAAATACTAATAAGTTATACTCGCGCGTGGGCCAGTTACATATTAAAATTTTTCGCGCGGCATTATGCGTCACTCCCGTTAAAAAAAAAAAAATTACATCACAAACTTGCCCACGGTTCGATTCGTCACTAAATCAACGCCGAGAATACGTAGGCTTCTTCGGATTCTTCTATAAACAGATAAAAAGAACTCGGATTAAAGAATGTCCTCAAGTACGGCGCGATGTTTTGTTTACATAACTACCCTTTACGCGTAAAAAGAAAAATTTACAGGCCGAATATTTCGTCAAATATTATTCTGCATATTATTTCGAACATTTACGCGAAACGCGCGCGCTTTGTAATATTTCAATTAAAATTTTTATATCACGTCATCACTTGACGTGAAACGCGTCCTTTGATCGAGTCGAGATTAGCGCGGAGCTATCGGTAGCATTTCTTTTTTTTTCCTTTTTTTTACGAAATAAAAGACCTTTCTCTTTGTATCTCGGCGGAAAGAAAAACAATGAAAGCTAAAACGATTTTTCTTAATTACATAAGTCTGTCTTATTTTTGATCGGAATTAATGTAGCCTCGAGTTTTCTCTTTATTTTTCGCCTGTCCAGCTCCGTGATATATAACAACGGACTTTCAAGAAAACCCTCGCTTCTAAGTGTTGCAACAATCAAGCTGCCTTCGCTAAGCGAATGTTGATTATGCGCTAGATAGATAACCGACTGCAAAAACAAAATATCCGCGAATTCAATGGCTTTTACTCGTCGAGCTCGCCAAGAAATATAAGTATTTCCTATTCCTCTCGCAAACAGCACGTTTATCCAAGAGATAACGCTCACATAAAGTACATCTGACAGATATTTATGCCGGATGCATCTGCCCGGTCGTCACACACTCATTTAAGTTTATTCTTTATTACGTCGTGTAAAACGCGGTACTGCCGTGTCCGTGATTTAGGCACATGTAACGGACAATATAACGTCACATTAATCATCGGAAGTCAACGCGCGTTTCTCTATGCCTCTTAAAACGTCATCCTTCCCGCCGGCCTCATCACGGCGCATGCAATTGCGAACGGACGGACGTCTTTTCATTAACGTGCTCGCAGATAATCCTGACGCTACTACTACTGCTTGAATGCATGCGATGCGCGCCTCGCAACTTTCACGAGGAATGCGGTTTGATGGGTGTAGCGCGGTGAAAAGAGAAAGAAATGACCATTTAATGTTGAAGCCCGCGATGCTTACGCGTTGCGCACCGAGTTGTAATGTATGCGAAGGTTACTTCGAGAAATTGGAAATAGGGTCTTGAATCATAAAGCAGAGGCTCTCAAATTTTTCGCGCTATAATTTGCCGTTTGAAAAATTACTGAATTGCCTTCAAATACAAATTTATTACGGAATTAAAAAAAAAATTCTTCTACTTTCTTCGATTTCAGTTAATGAAGCGATTGAATATCGAATGCAATTAAAATTGAAATAAAATTCTAAAAAGATTCTTTTTTTACGTCGAAAAATATATATTTTAATATATTGAAATATTAACCTCGGTATAAATAATCCATTGAATTTCATAAAGTAACAATTGTAGAAACTGTTTCAAGACCTTTTTCCTGAAATTGCCCTTTTGCCTTTCGATACTTCCGATAGTTTCAAAATTATTGATTTCGAAGCCCTTTTGTTCACGCGAGATCTTTTGAATGCGCGCTACTGCGTTCATGTAGCCATAAATTCTTAGACCTCCATAAAGTTTGAAGACTTTCAAGGTGTGTCGAAACTTTAGCACCATCGATACTTTACAGAAATTTCAAAGTGTGTTACTGCTAAGAATTTCTTTTTTAATCCCTCCTCGGGGATCAATATCCACAAAACATCAAACAATTCTACGAAACTTTTAAAGCATTTTCAATGTATGAGCAATGCGATAAGAATTCTTTCGCGTACTGCTTATAAATATTATATAACGTAATTTATTCTTTTCACCGGTGGCGGAATTAAATCGTAACAATATTATCAGCAGACTGACAGCCATCTGGGCGTTTATAAATTATAGATTTACGTTGTGAAATAAAAATAAAAAATTAATTTAACTTGTTTCAACTATCTCGCTCTAAAGCACGATGTCGCAAAAGCGGAGAGGGCGCAAAACGATCCGATTATTCGTCGCTCGGTGTCCGCGACGCAGGAAACGGTATCAATGCCGAAAAACATCGAGAACAAGCGGCGGTTTTCGCGCGCGAGTAAATCATGGGCGCATCCCGGACAGAGATATTCGTGAGCCGCGAGAGCGCACGTGTTCGCGAATTTTCGTCGGTCGCGTCGCGGCCTCGTAAACAGCTTCTTGCCGGGGTAACGCGCGTTCTCGGTGGTTGCGGGTCGTTTTAGAAACTATAATGGATTATGGAAGGTGGTGGCTCTCTGGCCCGACTGGTGGCTGGTTATACAGGCGGCAAGGAGGGTTTCCGTACCCGCTGAAAGATCTATGGCGAGCCGGTAGATAAGCTATGCTTCATAAGCAGAGATGTTATCTTCATAAAAGCCGCAGGTCGATGCCTTCTTCCACCGTACAACCCCCCGGTAGTCGGAGTCGTATCGCCCGCTATGTATACGACGCGTGCATCGCAGATATACTATGCTGCGTACCTACATAACTATTTATACCCCGATATACGGATGCGCGCCGGATAAACAGCACGTTGATGGATCTTCTTAAGCGAATTGAAATTGATTTTTCGCACGGGAGATATTTCGTAGAGCGCGGCCTGCGCGCCGCGTATATTTGCGTCGGGCGTATCAATTTTGAAAATTCTAACGTTATTCGGATGAAAGAGTGAGCGACTTTTTTCTCGCGCGATCAGCAGTCGTCTAACTTTGTCTGACAAAATAGAGATTGAGACAGTTAATCTCTGGGCTCTTTTCGATTTGCCAATGCAATTCTTTCGTCATTGCCTCGACTACGCTGACGTTCGCAACGGTATCATTTATCGCACGTGCCGCGCGATAAAATAAAAAAAGTTTTCTTTTCTGTTTTTTTTCTTTTCTTTTTTTTTGCAATTTCCAACCTGTGGCGTCCTTTATCCGAACCGTTGACCTTACCGTAAGCACGTAACGCGGGTATTTCATCGAGCTCTTACTCTAACGGTCTCTTTTTTGCGCCACGACGCGACCGAGGACCGCTCAAAAAGCCCCGGGCAGAGTTCTTGGACAGGGTCCAACGGTTGGACGGAGAAATTGGTACCGGCGCGTAGCGCGAAACCGCGAAGCTCGCGGTAAATAGTCGCATTTGAAGAAAAAGCCAGGCGACGATAAACGACGTTGCGCGCCGAGGATGGGATTGTTGGGCTCTAACTGTCCCTTTGGTTGCCGACCCGCTCGGCACTGCCAGTGAAATTTTAATAGATGAGAATTTTTCGCATCGCCGAAACTTTTAATGAACCGCAAAGCCTGCCAACGCCGAGGAAGTAACAACGCCTACACATATATCTTTAACGTACATCGACGATCCGCGGCAACACGCGCGAAATACTTCTTCGCGCGATTACGAGTTTCAACTCCCTGGCGCTTCGCCGCTTTAATCGGTCCGTTTTATTCGGAAATTTCAGTCAAACATTTTAATCGAGCACGTCGGTTCTGCGTTAATAATTTAAAAGCCCCTTTACGCGACCAGAAGAAAATGGAATATTTTTTAGATACTTTTTTTTACTTTGAAAATGTTATAGAACACCTTTTTTTTTCTTTTTTTTTTAATTTTCTACGGCATTGATTTACGTTTTACGTGAATATTTCCATATGACATTTCCATATTGTAAAATTGTAATATATCGCACGACAAAGTTATTGTCGGCAATTATACTCTACATTCTGCCCGGCATATTTTTCCATCTCTCCACACGCTCAAAGACGCCAGTTGTGTAGTGCCATACTTATGAATATGCTATTTTTCCAGTACCGACGCGCATACTATGTTTATTCCCGCGTGATCAATACCGAATGCAACGGCCAAGTCACTCACGGAGTTTAGAATCGATATCCTATCGTGCTTTTACCGCAGATCCGCCAGTACCCCTGGCGCGTTTTTCCCAAACGCAGTAATGTGAATTCGATAACGCCGAAGAAAGAGGACCGCGGGTTACACGTGTTAACGTTGGTCGTGCTTTCGAATCGCGAAGTTATGAATCATTTTGCCGGAACATCTTTCGGTTTCGTTTTGGCACGAAACAATCTAATTTACCCACGTCTGTTGAACGTTACATATAGAGCACCTACGTTAGTCGTCAATGTAATTACGTTTCTTTTGTTCCGTTGCGTTAATTACCAGCGATTAATATAAATCGCAATATTTTTCGATTCCGTCGAACGGTCAGAAAGTGATTCGACGCGGTATAAATTTACAAACGTTTGAACGGCGACAAGTATAATTAAACGAGAATGAGTTAGCTTGCAAATATTTCACGTGCAATCTGATACAAGATCGCTAAACCGAGGTAAGAATCCATCCCTCTGCGAGATTCGCTCACTTCCTCAACGAGTTTTTTCAAGGGAAAGGGGGGAGGAGGGGGTGGTAGTTTAATCTCGCTGTGAATGTGTAATTAAAATTTGCACGGGCTCGCGGTTATTACGTGGAGAATCCGCCGACACGTAAAATCATGCAAAATGTCCAGCATAAAAGCGTCGCCGTCAGCCCGCCTCCGAACAGCGCGCAGTTAATGCACTGGAAGTGAAATAGCAGCTGTTCTAATTTGAATTCGAAAGGAATACGAGGCGCGTCGCGGAATCCGCCAGGAGACAAACATCGTTAACGTTACACGATAACAAAAATAAAGGAAGCCGCCCGTTAGATCCGTATTGAATGCGCCGGTGATTAAGCCCTCGATTTACTGCTATCTGTCTCGTCGCGGAATGCAGTTTGTAAGAAATACGCGGCACACAGGTGCCGTTAATTAATTATACATTAATTATACATCGCCGATGCCGAAGCGGGTTTAATTTGATTTTTCTTTTTTTATTCGCGGCGGCGATTAAATACGCGTCCGCGTACAATTTCGGCGTAAGCACTTTTCCTCCTCGCGCCAGAGTACTTCCCGCTTTTTATATCTCATTTCTGCGTCCCCGACGATGCTACGCGTACTTTTACCGCGACAAATTGTGAGGATCGATAGACGTCTCTCAACCCCCCGTATGCGCCCTTCGCTCTCCCACGTCCCCCCCCTGCGCTATTTAATATTTATTTATTCAAATATTCGTCGTGGCCCGTTTCCACGTGTGCGCAACGTCGACGTCGGCGGCGATACTCTGTGCCGTGACATTCGCCACGTCGACAGAATTTTACATTTTTTTCCATGGACTTGGGCTTATGGTCACGTCGACGCTTTCCGCCCGTTTCATTTCGCGATTAATGCGCGACGCAACGTGTTTGCGAGGCGCAAAAATTGTAAATATTCGCGGCAACCGTCGGGGTTTTAAGATCGCCTCGTTGGCTCTCTCTTTCTACTCTCTATCTTACTCCCGACGTTTTATTTGGAATGTTGTCTTCTGTTTACTTAGAATTTGCCTCCTCTCTTTAAACTTCGTAATTACGTTTAACTTCGTATCAGGCATGCAAAAAGTGCCCGGCCGAGAAAACTGAGCGGACGTCAAAAAGTTTTAGAACTCTATTCGTATCTAGCAACTCATCCCTTAATCCCCTTAACAGACGGGAATTGATTTACAACTTGGCTCTCTGTATCTAAGGAAATAAAATTCCGACATTATGGGATTAATAGTTACCGGGGATGTTGCATTCAGCGGGGGAGGGGCCGGCGCGATGCTCTCCGCGCTTAACTTCGCAACTTCGGGCGACGTTAAAAACGTTATTAGGGCTGCTATCACTTAGTCGGGGGCGCGAACTTCCGCGCGTAAAAACTCACGATCGACGACTCGCGCAAAGTCGCAACGGCGAAGATCGAGGAAGGAGAAACTTTCTTGCCGCCACTGCCATTCGGAAGCGTTTCCATGGACGCGGTATCGCGTCATCGTCGTTATCGGAAACCTTTAACGGGCATCCGAGTCTGTTAGAAGTGACGCCTGTATTAATTTGTTCCCGTGACCGCGGCGCTTTTCGGTGAAGGGAGGGAAGAGCGGGAGGGGGGAGGAAAAAAAAACCCGGAAGGGACGATGGGTGGAAGCTGCCGGCGGTAGAAGAAGTTCGGACGATGGCCGCGAGCATTTCCGCAGACAATTTATTTGGCCGGTCGGAACGATCAAACTTTTTTCCCCGGTACCATGTGAAAAATAACATCGCCGAAAGCGCCCCGCTGGAACAACGGGACTATGTCCGGCATTTGCTCGACATCGCGCGGCACCGACCGACCGACGACGTACGAGGAGGAATGAAAGGCAACCCGTAAGCCTGGGAAACTAAAGCCACCCGTGACGGCATTCGTCGTTTACCCTCCCGGCCACCAAACTTGAACTACAACGGGGAAAACCGGTGATAACTTCGACGGACATCAAAAGCTTACGGTTTCGGCGTCGTGCGCCTAGATTTTCTACCCTTTTAATACCGAGCGAGATTTTATCCGGACTTGTTTTATATACTTTCGATCTTTCTTGTTATTAGAAAATTGCTTTAGAAAATTGCGCGAAAAGTGAGCTTTTTAAAAAAAATAAAAAAAAAAAAAAAAATACAATTACAACAGGTCCGCGTTATGTACGCGAATACAGTCGCGACATCGCCGTACTCGACTTGGCTCGGCGAGTCGCAATAACGGACTGTAATTTTATTTACGCGAACGCCAGCTTTATTTATCGACGCAAAACTCAAGTACGCGCACCGCATTCTCGCCCGTCACTTCCAATCTCGGGATCCAGCGGGCGGCATTAAAATTTCATCCGCGGCGCGAGAGAGCAATTACGCGGGGAAAAGTTAAAAAGTAATGTTACAGCGGGACCAGAAGTCCCCGCAAGAATGGCGCGTAAACTTCTTAATCACGTTACCGGAGGAAATACGCATCTGGCTACATTATTTAAGACAGCGCGGCTGATTGCACGCGCCAGCATCTCTACATCGGATTAGATACCGCTGGCTTCCGGATGCTCTTATAATCCCGCCGATGCAAAACTGTTATTGCCGGGAGGTAAGCTCTCGTTGCGATTTGACTGAACAACGTCCGACGGTACTTGACGTAAAAAAAGGGGGAACGATAAATTTTCAATTCTCACGAAATTACCCTTTCCCATCGGGCCGCAGTGGCTTCGCGAGAGATTTAAGCGAATTATCGGTCTTAGGACGATCCATCACGAGGGAAGCGTATAAATTTGATTTTACGCGCAATGTCACGATTGCGTCGAGCGAACGTTTTCTCTGATTGTCGAGAGCCAAGTTTCGTGCGAGGTACGATGTTATACTTCCCCGTCTATTTCGTTCGCAACGTACTTCGCGGTGGAGGCTCTTTGACGCACGGTCGTTAGGCGCGTAGCAAACCGAAGTGCGTACGGCGAGGAACAACGATCCAACGAAATATTCTCGCGGCGCGGCGTCTAGTTACCGCGTTATTTCATCCCCCCGCTGTTTTCCTACCGTTCTTGATTCTTATATACCGCTGGTGCTTCGCGCACCAGTCTGCATTACGAAATTAAGTCCGAAGTACCGGAAAAGGTGGCAAAGGGATTCGACAATTTCCACTTTCTCGCCATTAGCCGGTATACCTGGCCGATCGATAAGGAACAGAGCGAATCTCGTCGTTTTCTATTTTTCCCAGGCGTCCAATCACTTGGCACGATTGGTACTTACTTAATGACCCAATGGCTCTTCTCCAATATTTTCGCGAAATTAGAAATTGTACGCGCGCGGAAAATTAAAGGTGAGATAATTTTCATTGTTAAAAATTAGATTTGGAATACAGTATTAAATTTGTAACGTTAAGTCAACCGAATTTTCAGGCTGCTACCGTTTTTATGCACGAAAATAATTGCAATTCTTTTTTAATTAAACGTACGCAGTTAATTTTAATTTAAAGTTTTATATAAGTAGTTTGTTTGACGTTTTACTTACGCTTTTCTTACATTTATTATTTTGAAAGTCTTTAAAACGATAGGATTCATGAGCAACAATTTATAAAATTAAAGTAATAATTTTTGTTATATTTTACAATTTGTATAATATTCCACAATATTCAAATAAAAAAAAAAAAAACGTTGTCACGTAAATAACAAAAAACTCAATTTATTATAAGCAAATAAAAAATTTACTCACCGAAATGTTGTCTCGTCGAAGCATGACGCTCGTCCTGAGCCTCCTCCTCCTCTCAGAATAGAATGTGATGACCCTGTAACATAAAATATAAAATTTAGATTATTAACTTGTTTTTTAATTAGATATTTAATAAAACAATTATTTAATTTTTGAATAAAATCTTTAAATTTTTCTACATTTAAATTTAGTTACGCAATAAAAAATTATCCTTACCAGAACGTTGACCCGACGAAGTATGATGCCCATCCTGAGCCTGCTCCTCCTCTCAGAATGGGACGTAATCCTTCCGCGTATATGACACTCGCGAAACCGCGACCGGGTGAATTTACTTCGCGAAAATTTATTAAAAACACTCACTGAAATTATGACGCGCGATATTAAGCGGCACTTGCGTTTTTAAGGTTAACGAAACAAATCTCGCCCGAAGACTAAGCGCACTCCCGAAAAAACGACCGACAAACTGTATGCAGTTTGTTCAATAATTTACGGCGACGAGAATACTCCAACTGCTCTTCTGAAACAGAACAAAAAAGAAATTTTAGTATGTATTAACAAGTATGAATAGAAATGTACTTAATTATATCACGACGCGTATAGAGATCCGCTCCGACGCCGGTTATATAGTCTGTTATAGTGTGCGACGCTATGAGCTAAACAGCGCGCGCGAGTGTTGTACGCCACAGAAGTTGCGTAGGTCAGAATAACATAAATTGTACGAGGCTTGGCATCGCGTGTGTGAGTCACGTACACAGTGCTCGGGGCCGCGCGCCGATTCCCCACCCGTCCCGCTGACCTCAACACTACACTTGCCCGCTACGCAATATTAACACGTTACATTCCTCGATCGGGACAGACACCGTTAGAAACATACAAGTTAATCATCGATCAGCTTGTTCGAAGCTTGATTGACACAGATCTAAAGCTATCGCTAAAGAAATCGCTCCGCGGTTACGCGAACGGCACAGAGAAGTAAGAAAGTTGACGCGTAAATGGAGAAATGACTTACTTTATGAGGAAGAACGTTGGTCACAGGTGCTCTCCGGAAGCAGATCGTGGATATGAGGATGTGGTTTGCCATGACGGTTGCGTCGTCGTTCGTTCAATTTCGATATAACCTGTTACTTGATCGCCATCTCTCTTGCTTCGATTTTATTAGACTAGAATCCGGAGGCGGACTGATCACTGAAGTGGGACGACCGTGCGCCGTGCATGGCGCGTCGATCATCTGCAAGCACTCTGATATTTTCGACGACTGCGGTTCACCTTAAATACGACACGTCTTACTACGAGGTTACTCGGTCATTAGTCGGCGGAGGACTGACACGAAGCTGGATCTGCAGCCTGTACACGACACGTAGTGCGGTGGGCCGTCGCGCATGGCGCGTCGATCATCTGCAAGAACTCTGATATTTTCGACGACTGCGGTTCACCTTAAACACGACACGTCTTACTACGAGGTTACTCGGTCATTAGTCGGCGGAGGACTGACACGAAGCTGGATCTGCAGCCTGTACACGACACGTAGTGCGGTGGGCCGTCGCGCATGGCGCGTCGATCGACTGCAAGCACTCTGACATTGTCGACGACCGCGGCCATCTTGAATACGACACGTCCTACTACGAAGTTACTCGGTTACCCGCCAGCGGGGGACTGAAACGGAGCTGGATCTGCAGCCTGTGCACGTAATGCGGCGGGCCGTCGCGCAAGCGCTATCGCGTTGCGCAGTAGCTTTGTTCCGCTTGCACTGCGCTGCTTGCACCTGCTCGTATTCGAACATTGTCAGTGAGTTATTCGTTTAAAAATTCTTCGCCAAATCTTGTGTGGAATATTAATTAAATAAAACTAATTAAAAAACTAATGCCTTCATTGTGGTATTCGGTTGATTAAATCGATTTTATCGCGGAAACAGACTCAATGCTACACCGTCATCGAACTTGAATTGTGATTGGTTCACGGTTGCACTCGCGGATTCATATATAAAGAGATGCATTTCGCGGCCTCGCGTTATTTGGGATCCGACCGGGACACAGGAAACATCTCTCACTGAAAGCTGAGTCAAAGACTTGTTCGTTTAAAACTAACCTGCACCACATACAAGGAGCAGCGCTTCGCAGATGGTGTTATTTTGAAACCAGCCCGGATAATCAAGATCTCTCATTGTAAAATCGGTTCTTTTAAGGATCACAGTAAATATATACCTCTCAATTTAAGACTTGTTCTTTTAAGGACATCCCAGAAATCTGATATACGAAACATCGTTTTGCGGCTGCGTCATTTGGAAATCAACGTGGATAAAGAAGAAAAGTGTTGCTCGTCCTGTGGTACTTCGCCGATGCCAGATGCTCTTCTTGGACTTCTCCCTCCTTGCAGGATGTCAAGGATGCCAGGGCCTGTCTCCGTTGGACATGAGAAACTCGTAAAAACTTTGTTCAAGTAAGTGAAAATTATGAAAACATTTTATTAATTAAAATCTATTGCGCGATCGTAAACGATATTTGCGTTTATAAAATTCGCGTAACAAAATCTTTGTCGGATATTTTTTAAATGACATTTGTGAAATATACAATCGACAATTCGTCTATGGGTTGATTTTACATTGACACTTCTTTGTCGTTATTAAATTCGGATTAAAATTTGCTCATGTTTGCTGTCGCAAATCCGTATATAAATCACTGCGTTCCGCACTTCGCATTATTTCGTTCTAAAAGTAATCGTGCACCGAATGTCATATAAAATATTAATCAAATAATAAATGTAATATGTCACAAGTCTGTAATTATTGCAGACATGACGGTAGTTGATCGATTAAATCGATCATTTGCTTCTTGTATTTCAGGAACAGACTCAGTGCTACACCTTCATCGAACTCGAGCTGTGATTGGTTCACTGTTGCCGTCGCGGATTCATATATAAGGAAGTGTATTTCGCGGCGTTGCGTCATTTGGAATTCGACCGGGACACGGGAAACATCTCTCACTGGAAGCTGACTCGAAGACTTGATCGTTTAAGACCAACCTGCATCGCATACAAGGAGCAGCGCTTCGCAGATGGCGTTATTTTGAAACCAGCCCGGATAATCAAGATCTCTCATTGTAAAATCGGTTCTTTTAAGAATCACATTAAATATATATACCTTTCTATTTGGGACTTGTCCTATTAAGGACAGCCCAGAATTTGCATATACATAACATTATGTTGTGACTCGTGCCATTTGGAAATCAACGTGGATAAAGAGGAAAAGTGTTGCTCGTTCCGAGATGCTCCGACGACGCCCGATGGTTCTCTTGGATAACTCCCTCCTCGCAGGATGTCAAGGATGTCAGGCCAGGATGTCTTCGTTTAACATAAGGAACTTCTGAAAACTTTGTTCAAGTAAGTGGAAATTGTAAGAACAAATTATTAACTGAAATAATCGCGCAACCGTGAACGACATTCGCGTAACGAGATCTTTGCCAGATTTTTTTAATGACACTCGTGAAACAAACATACACCGAATATCATATAAAATATTAATCAAATGATAAATTTAATATATTATGAGTCTAAAACTAATGTTCACATCGCGGTATTTGATCGATTAAATCGATTGTTTGATTTTTGTAATGCGGGAACAGACTCATTGCTATTCTAATATCAAACTCGGCCTGTGATTCGTCCGCTGTTGCCGTCGCGGATTCATATATAAGGGTTCGCTTCTCTCGACTTGTGCCATTTGAATATCAGCACTCTTGCAATGAATATGTCTCGCTGCGACATCTGTTATTTTAAGGTTAGTTTGAATTCGCATATAAAGAGCAGCACTTCACGGTTGGTATTATTTCAGTAACGAAAATACACTGAATTTCTATATCTCTTTTGATCGCGACTGTCAAACGTCGCAACACTTATTAGTTGAATCAATTATTTGTGGCTTACGTAATTACGTGATTAACTCGTAAATAAGAATATAATAGACGCATAGCCCTACATATATATTACATTTAAAAGAATAAAAAATGTGTAAAATGCGACGTAAGGTAAGTGCATAGATTCGTAGTTTGTTGCTGAAAATTGTTACCGTAAATCAATCTTCCCCCTTTTTTTTTCTTTTTTCAATGTAGAAAAAGCAAGAGTAAATGACGCGGGCAAAAACGCGTGCTCCGCAATGTTTAGTAATACAAATAAGACGTGTTAAATTATAATTTTACCTAGGTAGGTACAGTTTTGCGTTTTATCCCCGCTTTTCCTTTATTTATTATCTTGAAAGACTTTATAATTACCGGATTAATAAGCAGCAATTCATAAAATTAAAAATTAGTGCGGCTTACATCGTGACATTATACGTACGTAATGTTACGTAATTTGCAGCGTGCGCTTAATAAAACACGCTCCGGCGTGGCATTTATTCCGCACCGTCGCTGATATCAAAAGCTCGGGGAAGAAATGAGCATTAACATTTACGATCTCGCGTAATAAATTACATTTCTTCATTTAGGTATCTACGATGAGGAAAGTTACGACGCGTAATAAAACGTAACCAGTTTATATTATGATTTACATAGATTGCGTTAAAGCCATTAGCACCGCGAAAGAGTGCGGGCGATATATCTTGCGTGCATTTATTCGCGGCGTTCGCGAATCGGCGGCGAAGAAAATTTTCCCGGTTATGAAAATATCGGCGATCGTTTCGTATCGAAGCTCGCGGCTCGTTAAAGGAAAGAAATTAGAGCACCAAACAAGCCGGCAATTTTAAAGTGGATTAAACAAACAAACGTTTATATTCGCCCCGCAAAAGTGTATTTCTTATCGTTTGTAATTATTAGTAGCCGGATGCGAAAGTTTTAATCTCGGTTGATCATTGCACCGGCTCACCGTCTCATCTTCGTTTTTATTAGCACTTAATCTCGGAAGAATAGTCGCCGCCCGTAACGCGCGTAACTAAAACATGAATTCCCACTTTCTTGCCGCGCTCTGATACACATCCGCGACGCAAAACGCAAAATGTGTCCATTAATTTATTTTCCGACACGCCTTTCCACGTGTGCTAACATCGGAGGAAAGAATAACGATGATAAGTGGGCGCGCTGCATTATTTTATCGAGAGTTAATAAACGCGCATGAGAAATGCATGACGTTGCGAGATGTAATTACAGTTAATATTACGGCGCTTCCGGAAGCTACGTAGGATTATTAGCATATTAAAAAAAAGTGAAATTAACGCTGAGCATTTACGCTTATTCTTGCTGTGTGGGAATCCACCACCAAGTTAGAAGAGGTCGATAATTATATTAGACGCATTTGTAGTGTACCGTGGCCATAATAACTCCCCGTGTATTTTGAATTCATACGGCGATCGCAAGAACTATCCTTCTCGTGGCAAACATCGTTCATCATTTTCAATATCGCTTTTCTTCTTGCTTCATCTCGGGCGTTGATGCGACGAATACCTTGAAAAATCCATCGTTAGTTAGTTATCGGATCGATGCGCGATTAATCATAATCTATCAATTTGGGAACCGTCTGCCAATTTGCTTGGGTTGGTTCCGCGCCTAAATATTAACTATCCGCATCAGAACACGGACGATTCAGTTGATAACGAGCGAGTCGTATTTACGTTTGCGTTGTATTTTTTTCTTTCTCTCTTTTTTGATTTTTTTTTATTTTTTTTTTTATTATTTCTTCAGATTGATCGCGTAAGCTACAAGTGATCGATATGTCTGCGTGCTAAAATAACAATGACTGTCTCCCGGATAAACAAGATCCCGCTTTCCGCCAAATGTCTACTTACGTTCAGCGCATAGCGATGATACATCGTCGCGAAGGGAGAAAAACCGATATACATACCGCGCGCAAGAAGTCGCACGCGGGCGGCATAAATCACACGACGAAAACAAAATCTAAATGCCGCCGGTTTTATTCCCCAGAGTCATGCGGCGCGCGTTCTTTATTCCTTTTTGGATCGTCGGTTATCGTGCGTCCCATAAAGCGTTAGAGGAAGGCGGAAGTGCGCCCAGGTCGGGGGGGGGAGGAGGGGGAGAAAGAGAGCGAAAGACGAGGGAGACGCGGTGCCGGAAGTCCCGGCCGCTGTGAGAACGCGATTTAGGTCCCACAAAATACTCCTTAGAGCCTAGAGCTCGTTCCAATTAACCCGCCACGTTGTACGCGATATTAGTTGGATGTTGACAGTAGCGCCGATAGGATCTCTCGACAGCCTGTATCTCACGCTCGCTTATTATTCATTAAACTTTAAACTGCAACCAAAGCAGACTCCGTGAAGCAAGTCGTCTCCCGCGCTCTATTCGATGCTCCCCGCGAATTTCCCCGACGCGAATAATACGCGGAACAGTTTGCTTGCATTCACGAGAGGTGAGCTTATCACCGCGCACGAAATCGTCCGACGAAGGAATTTAATCGTATTTATTATCGCGGTGTCTAGCGTTGCCCCGATTTTTAATCCGCGGCGTGAAGGAAAATATTTTAATTCAAAAGCCGTTTCGAATTGATAAAAATGAATAATGAAAACGATCTTGCTCTTGGAAATAAATGCAATTGTGAATATCGAGAAGATGAAACGATAAACGGGATTTAATTATTAATTCTTGCGCGTTGCACGCCAATTTCGAAATTGTTGGAGTTATTTTATAGAGTGATGCCGTGTTTGTTGTTTGAAAAACGCTCGCGATACAGACGCTCGCGATGAATTTCGCGAACGGTGCACGGCTAGCTGCTTCTTCTCGTTGCTCTCGCTTCCTGTTCTCTCCCGTATTTCGTTCCTATTTTCCCAACGCTCCTTTCTATCTCTTTCTCGCGGATATCGCGCGGGTGTGCGCACCAGCGAATCGTTCTCTCTTTCTTTTCCTTCCTCGCGTGCCTTGGTCCCCGTTGTGCCGCCATGCGCATCCGCTTCTGAAATTTTCATTCTACCCGTTGCCGAATAGTCGTTTCGCCGCGTATCGTCACCGGAGAACCGGTCAATATCGCTCCGAGCGTTATCCACTGGCGTTTTGCAATATTGAGCTCGCGTGTCGTTTCTCGCTCGTGCATGGCAACCCGTGAATGGATTAACACCGCCGCAGCCGGCGAATAGGATTCGAGTCCGCGCGGATTGAGCGAGCTTAAAGCACAATTGCCGAACGTCTCGTTTCGAAAAAAAGGCCGGTGGTTCCGTTTAAACGTGCCGTTGGTTTACGCGGCGCTTGCAATTTATATCTCGTACTCGCGGCACAACGAGCGATCGCGTATCAACGGCTTGAATAAACCAAGACTGCTTCAGCAGCTCGGCAGCTGTCTATCTCGCCTCGAGTCAACACACTCATAATTATAAGTTCACTGTAATTAATCCTTGACGACTAGCGCACGGACTGTGTATAGTAATAGTTACAAGTACACATTCGCGAAGTAATTTATGTTTCTGAGACTTTTCCGCTTCGCGAAGGAAAACTCGCGGCGGTTACTAACTAAAAAACACGCGGCCGCGAATGGATTAACGTCACGTTTTAATTGACAGTCCATTATGCAGCCCGAAGTTTTAATTAACTGGAAATTTTGCTGTAACCTGTTGTTTGGACAGAAAATCGAGAAGTGCCTGGAATTAACGCATAATTAACCAATAAAAGCAATATACGAATCACTTGCACCCTTTGTAATTACGCGAATTATATACCTACGATAAATTTAAATATAGATATTATTTAATTTTAATTCAATTAAAGAGTAAAAAAAAAAGAAAAAAAGAAAAATTGCAAACGTAACTATTGCTCGTTCTGGTCTTGAAAATTAATCAACGCGGATAAATAAAATCATAAAACTTTGTTAACGGTACAGACGAAAGTTTAATATTCCACGGTAACGGTATAAATTGAGGAGCGCATACTATTGCTCAATAATGGGACATAAACGGGCATAGAGAGTTCCTCTGCGTTTCACTTATGCAACGCCATTTCCATTATCCGTTCTTGGACACACTTTATATTCCCGATTCATCCCGCGTAGTTTGCGCCGAGTCGAACACCGGCGTGTTCCCGCGACTTATCCGCCATAGAAATCGCTCTCTCAATTGTCAGCGACAACTTCAAAATTGCAAAGAACTTCCTGCGTCCGCAGGAAATTCGAAAGTTGGCCGGGACGGGCGAGCTCGCCGCGGGTACTAAAAGGGGAGGTTGGGGTTGCACGTATCAAGGTAAACACCGATTGGAAAGTTAGTCGCGGTTCAAATGGAGTCTCGTCTGTAAAAGTTACTGGCCGGCAAACAAATTCCTCTTCGCGGCGGTGATAACGGTGAGGTAGGGGAATTGGTCGTGCTGTTTCGAAGTGGGTCAATCTGGAGTAAAAGTCGCGGTCAGCGTCTATTTGGCGAGCATCCCTGGCCCAGGCAGATAAAACGGTGAAAAACTATACCTATTGTGGAGACCTAAGCGTCTTTTAATTCCTTAATTACCGACGAATCGAAGGGAATCGTTTGTGAGAGGTAGTTATCGCAAAAAAAAAAATTAATAAAAACCTATATTTCCCCGAGCTAATCGTCGCAATAAACGTTTTATATAAAATTGAATAATAAGCAGCCTCGCGATGTGGAATAATTTAAAAAGTAGGATTTGCACACACGACACTCTAAAAGTCAACTTATGCATTTTACACGAAATGAGTTCGCTAAATACACGTGGAATATATAGCTTACTGCGTAAATTTGATTTGCGTTTATCACCGCTTCCAACGTATTGCGCGTAATTCTATCACTTCCCGCTTTACGTCGGTAACTTTTCTGCGTTAGTGTGCATTTGCTTCTAATTGATCCGCTTATTTTTTATTGGGCGCGTTTCTTGGGCGATTTTCGAGGCCGTGCATTGAGTAATCGTCACGTTATTGGAATGTATTTAATATTTGATTTATTATCGTTAACGATAGATACGGCAAGTTTGATCGCGCGAATACTTTCACGCGATCTTATTTTATCCATTTGCGTACGTTCCTCACGCCGGTCTTCCTTCAACGCGACGAAGGCGTTGCAGAAAGATGCGTTTCATCGAGAAAGACGAGCGCTGTTTATTCGGGATTGTTTTAAAGCGATGACGCTCGGATATTTATTAAAAGTACTGTTGTGCGGATGTACAAAGGGCTGCGGAGTGACGTATAAAAATCCAGGGGATTATGTTTCTTTACGTACACAACGTTGACGCCGCGTTCCTTTCTTCCGTGCCAGCGTGTGCCTGGGATTTGAGCCTTTGTGCGATCGCAAAACTAACATTGCGGTTCTCGCAAACGTCGCGAATTAAACGTCGATGTAAAAGAACGCAAGTCATTCAGTCTAACGGGGAGGAGGAGGGGGAGGGGGGTTATTTATTTATCTTAAATTACGGTGGAAAGTAGTTTCATGTATTTTCTATTCAAACACGGATGAAAATAAGAGCAGATAGAGAGAGAAAGAGAGAGCGGAGATCGACCGATTATAATTTCTTAAAAATGAATACGACAGCTTATATCGTTAATTTAATAAATAGAGAGGAATCCGAGTTGATTTTACGTAAGACGATATCGTGCGTGTAACGCGGTAATTTTATGGAGTTCCAATTAACATTTCGCTTACGCGAACTTCTGAAAACGGCGGGGGAGAAAATTTTCTACATACGTCCTTCTGAATTTAATACGGAAGCTACGGAGCAGGGTATACGCAATGTAAATGTAGGAAATTATATTTCACGTGCACGTGTGTGGATGCGCGCGGGGATTAACGTGTTTGCAGTTACCGCTGTGAGTTTAGCATATAGCACGAATTGCGCCGGCATTCGCCTAATTTGCATATAAATCGTGTAATAATGTTATGCAATAATAATGCGGATTGGTGAAATATGACTTGTTGATCGACGTACGATAATGTGTATAAACGGCGGCATTACGGCCCCGGAGGCGACGACAGCGACGGAAAAACTAAATAATTTCATTGTTAATTATGACGGGTGGGCATTATCTATATGTTGCGAAGGCTATTTAGCGCACTCGCAATTGTAACGGAGCCTCGACGCTCATGCGGATTTTACAAACGGCTCGTTTCCGCAGTATTTTACATTATTCATAACGAGGACTAGGATTCTACAAGCGCCACAAATCTGGCGCCATTTTTCTCGTCGTTTCTTGCGGTGAAATCCTCCTTTCATAAATTTTACATCCTCCCGTGTAGCTCGCGCTGAAATAATCATACGTGGCGTCGCTTAATGTCCCACGGCTGCTGTAATTGATCATTTTCAATTCATATTCTCGGACACGCCGCGCGTATATGTTGGATGGCGCGGTATTGGCGAAGTTGACGGTATCGCGATAATATTTCATAAATGTTACACGACGCCGCGCGATACATTTTACCTGACCGAACTCTCGACAAACTTGTCCTCGATTACATAATATAAATGTCCGGGAGAAAATTAATCTCAGGTAATTAAAATATTAAAAAAAAAAAAAAGAAATCTAAGAGCGCGCAGCTAATGTAGCCGCTGACAAAATAAGGTTTTTCTCTTACGGACGGTGAAACATATAGCGCGCGGGGTCGATTCACGAATCGCTCTCGATTCGCGTAGCGGAGCCGGCAACAACAGGGTGATAAACCTTTAGTGCGGCCGTTACCGCTAAAGGAGACGCGTTGGAAAGCGCCGGGCCGAAGAATTCCCCCGGGTACTCGAAATCACCGCGTTAATTCCGAGGTGTCTGAGAAGTGGCTGAGCCAGAACTGCGGTGCGCCGGTGGTGCATACGTAGGCACGTATACGCGAGCCTTAGCTGCGAAGGCGCCTTGGCAAACTTACGCGAACACCTTGGCGGGTATGCGCCAAGCCCGCCCCCGTTGCACGTCGGACTCTCGGTGTTAGTGAATGGCGCAGGGATGGGGTCGTGGAAACGCGCCGGGACGAAGGGCCATTCTTGCCGCGAGCGTTGAGGGGGGATGCTTGTGTCAGCGTTCCGTTTGTTCCCG
Source organism: Cardiocondyla obscurior (assembly GCF_019399895.1). Taxonomy (NCBI): domain Eukaryota; kingdom Metazoa; phylum Arthropoda; class Insecta; order Hymenoptera; family Formicidae; genus Cardiocondyla; species Cardiocondyla obscurior. Next base: position 8,103,223 of record NC_091864.1, read on the forward strand.
TCGTCTCATTCCAGAATAACTGTCGCGACACTAGCTGCTTCCCATCTCGGGCTTTCAAACGAAGACACGGTGCTTCGGCAACTTGTGGAATCGTTTGCGATAAGTACACTCGGTAATCAGGACGTGTCTCTCGATCCAAATTGGTACGTTCTTATTCGGTTCGGTTAAATAGACAATATCGTCGACAATTTCTTCTTTTGGAATAAGTTTTCTTTTTTTTTTGTGCACGAAATTCAACAATTTTTAAAATAAAATTATACTCCTAGATTATACACGTTTATATTTTTTTTCTTTTTTCTAATAATTTAATAAATTAAAAATTGCGCACAAATTCCACTTGTCATAATTTAGTTTGTATTTCGCAGCGAAAATAGATTATTATTTTATGTCGCACTTTGTTTTGCACGCTCATTCTATGAACTGCACGCAAAACAATTTATTTATGCCGCATGAAATTAATTATATACCATTTCTCTTTTCTGGCACGAAAATCTATGACTGCAATGACGGATTAAGCGCTTTAATTAATATTCAATATCTTTAATATAAAATGGAAATGAAATACCGACTATCATTTATGCACAATGTAATTTTATCATATAATTTATTTTAGTCGCGTATGATGTAATTGCATTATTACAAATCAAATCGCTTTACGTTATCTTCAATTTGCCTGCAACTTATAAACTATTATTATTTTTTTTATTTAAATATATGTACTTCAGACTAGGTGAGCAATTTATTTTCACATTGCTTAAAGACATCGGTTGTACATATCATGTAGTTTAATATTCAAGGTACATTATTACTGTCTGGCGTTTAAAGAAATTTGATTATCTTTAATATTCCTCTGCGATATTTCAATACCAAATTTTATGGTAGTTCCCTTCGTCGGTATTCGCGCGAAATTCTCGATTCCTCAATGCCCCAGGGAAAACATCAGTCAGATGCGCAAGAGAAAAGAAAATGTTTCCGTCAAGGGCCGCGGAGGGTAATAGAACAATTCGTGCATAGATGATTACGAAATGCGAGGGTGCACGTGGACTGATAAAGAAAAAAAAAAAAAAAAGCGGTAAAAATCTCGAAAATCAACGTGCAGCTTAATTAGCAGAATTTCGTCTGCATTTAAACGTCACGATGAGGTAGGATTATTCAAGATTGATGGATTTCATACTCTTCGCTCCCATACGCTTCAATATTCTCGATCCGACAAAGTTCACCAATATTCTCTTTATGCGAAATGGCGGGAGTGTTATAACAGATATTCCGAGGATTGATAATGGGTTAACGATACGTGAAAAATACCGATCGGAAGTTTTTATAAAGATCTATTACGCGAAAGACATAATACAGAAATACGCGACAGATACGATGCATTAAATGTATTAAATTATTAAATAAAATAACGCGAAACGTTAAACGGCGACCGTATTTGTAAAATAAAATTTTTCATTTAATAGTATATTTATTATTCGCGACTTATATATCGCTCTATATTTTATTAATACTCGAGTCTTTTTACCGAAACGTTGAACACTTTATTCTGGCTCCAGCTTTAGGGCGCCACGAGATAGATAGTGACTCCGGTTGTTTTAGTTTTCAGCTGATATTTAATTTCCTCCCGGATATTCGCTCGGATCAAGCGTTTGGTTTAGGATCTTCTCAGTATTCCATAACGCATCAAGTGGCGTTAAATAAAAAGAAACGAGGACGCGCGCGGACGCACGTTGCGTACGAAATCTGAACGATTCGCTCTCATTACAATAAATTTTAGATGAACGACAACAAACGCATATATAATTCGGTTTCGCGATCTCGAAACGTTTCGATTTGGCTTTCATATTGTCCGCGTTCGCGGAATAATTTTACGGCATTTTCTTTTTTTATTTTTCACACAATTGACACAACGCGTTGGTTCGTTTCTGAATTTCAAGTCTTTGGAAATATATCGCTTAGCTCTTTAAAGCCACGGTGGCGCAAGCAGGATTAATTATATCAGCTTCTTCCGAAACTCTCCTGAATGTAACCCCATTTTATCTTCTAGTTCATGAAATTAGTAATTCTCATAAGCTCGACAAGTAATTATGTTCTTGTTTGCGAGTGTACAGTGCCCAGCTCGGTAGCGATTGAGAAGTTAATTACGCGACGACAAATAAGGCAGCCTTATAACTTGGGCGTAAATACAGTTACACAGCATGAATAATTCATCACCACCAGCACGCGATTATGGTACGGGAAATGATACATAATCACATAGCATTTATCTCGAATTGTTTTATTAGTTTCTCATTGTTTCTCATTGCCACGCGGGCTCTATTCTCAAAAAAATGCTGCTTTGCGAAAAATCTGTCGGTACCTAAGGAACGTTTCCCCGATGGAAACGCGAAAATATATTATCTCGCGCTTTATTTTTCGTGCTACCGTGCTCGCGTGTCGTACGTTTCACGTGTTCACGTGCGGCTGTGCGTCATTAACAAATTTATCATAAAACGAGAATATTATTATAACGAATAATAGGTATCCGATCGTTATCCCCCGCGCGCGATTAATTGAAGATTATATTTCATCCTACGCGCAGAATATTTTCGAGATACGCGTCCATACAAAGAATAACCACTTATCGCCTTTCATTTATTAATTATTAAAGCGATACGGTTAATAAAGCACCATTATGAGCGCGATTGAAACTGTTGCGCCATTTTAATGCGTTATTTCCTATATTATACGCAGAAAGGTATTGTCCGCGACATAATATTATTCTATAATTACAGAATAATTCAATTATCGGGTACTGTATTAGTTTATGTTTCTAATGAATTGCAGAATATTTAATCTGTTTTTCGTGCGAAAATTATTAATGCCTCGTGAGGTTTACGTAATCTAAGTATTTTACGGGCTTTCTTTATTTTTTTTTTTTTTATTTAAGAGTTTCTGTTTGCGAGATCATATTATTATTTCGCGGGTTAAGCGTTTGCTTCGCGTAGACAACACGTGAACCGATTTTACGGGCATACGAAGGAAACGTCGATTGGGATTTGCGCGCACAGCAGAACTTGCATCACTATTTTTATAGCGTTTCGGCGAACGTAAATGAATTTTCCTCTTCCCGCGATTTCGATCTAAATATTATGCGCATAATAGAGCATCCTATAACCCGAGCGAGCCTGAGTAACACGATAATAAATTGACTCGGTGCATCGAAACACGCGCTTCTGCATTGTACATAATCCAATCAAAGCGCATCGTGCCTCGTAAACGGCAATGCGCGTTCGTTTATGTTCGTCTTGTTGTTTGTACGTCATTTGCGCTGAAGAGCACCAATCATAACTCTCACGCAAGCTGCGGAAACCTGCACAACGACCGTGCTTTAATTAAAAAAGATAGAAAAAAAAGGGGATAAAAATTTAATATAAAAATGTGCTCACGTGATAACAGATTACCTGGCGATCGTTAATAATATTAAAGCCGCGTGTAGATATTTTTTTTCCCCTTCTAAACGCTTGCTGGACGGTACCTTCGATGAACGTATTTGCCGCACGGATAAAATTCGGTATTGCGGTAAATTTTTTCATAAACCCGAAATTTCGGAATCTCACGCTGTATCGGCAAATTTCCACCGTGAACAAAACTAGACTAGAACGGGAGACAGCCTCGGATTATTGACTCGCGCGCGTTCTCTCATCTCGCGAGGATTCGCATTTCCGCAAGCTGCTTTTGGCAGCCCACCCTCATTTCGTGGCCCTTGTGGGACGCGCTGCAGAAACTCGGAAAAAGAAACGGCCAGCTGATGGCTCCTGCTAATTTACGGTACCATTAATCACATTCGCCACCTCCATTCTGCTGTCGCTAATTTCGCGCGGTGCGACCGCCGGCAATTTTTCATCTACCGGCACTACTAAGGTCACACAGTTTGGCCGGTACGGGAGGGGGGAGGGGAGGGGGGGAGAGAGAAGACTATAACCGGAAAGAAAGGGGTCCCTCTTAATTCCCCTATGGAATTCGCAGGCTGCGCATACGTGCCCTTCGTATCAGTTACGGTTTCGAGATTTATAAATAAACGTACTTAGACGCACACATGCAGACGCGCTGTAATAACTCTGTTAGAAATACTTATATACAGCGGAAAACTCGCGTCCCTCTTGACTCACCGTACTACGAACCGTACATTGTACATTAAAAAAGAAATATCGACGTGCAGCTTTGCAACGTAGACTTTTTTTTCCCCCCAAGTTAATTGTTGAAAATAACGACGGGGGTTTATTAATTAATTATAATACGTGAAACAGCGTTCCTTCGTTGCGAAGGGCTTTATATAAATCGTTGAAAACACGGTCGCGTTGAGCAACTTCGGAAGCGACGTGCAACTTAGGCGCAAATTGGTCGAGGGCTGTAAGTAGAACCGAAAATCGTTCTTTAGCTCTTCCATCATCCCGAAAGACGTATCGCACGTACTAATTCGACGGAAGTTGTTCGCCCGGCAAAGGGAACTTAGCGCCTTCTTTCTTCGCTGCTCCATTTGTTAACAGCGACCGTTAAAATGACGATTATCCGCCCGGACGTAGATTGAACGATGAGCCACCTTTTTTGACGCCCGGATTATCACGCGGGATTATGTCCTCACTAAGACCGCGCGAAAAACAGGGGGAGATGTCAGGTTCAATTTTTCCACAGTCGTCCTGCAAGGGCCGCACGTGCAAACGTCAGAACGAATTTGCGCTAATTATCCGCCCGAAGCGAGCCTTTCAGCGAAAACGCTACGCGTCCCGGGAGCATTTAGAAGTAGTTTAATTATTCGTAATTGTCGGCATTGTTTTCTACTTTCAATATAGGTCGGGCGATTTCAGAAATTTTCCCCCGTCACTGAACAATCCCCGAGTGCCATAAAATCAGACCCGAGCAGCGTTAAGAGAAATAACTTTGTATTGTAGCAAAGAAAACTTTGAGATTAAACGTGAAGGAAATAGTTTATCAGCCCCCCTCCCTTTTTCTCCCGGTTTTATCTACCTCGTGGATTGTTTCTTTAGTTGGGCTTTAATATGTCGAAGGGCTTCTTTATCAATTACATTAGCCCGGTGCAGCGTTGCACAGTCAAACATGATCGAGTTATTCGGTTATCGATCCGCGTGCAAACACGCCGAACGAGATAATCCTTAACGATTACGCCGGAGATCCTGGACGTTCCTGAAATTATGTGCCGGTAAGAGCTTCTTATTGCGCGGCGACACAAATCTTTAAGGGCAACGAGTTTCAAAGGATCACATAAATCCATCTGACAGATTCATTCATTTTAAGAGGCCCGCAGGTCCGCAAGACGTCTTCGCAATCCATTTAGCTCACCCACTTTCCGAAATTACAAAGAATGCCGGACGCGACCTCGCGCACGTCGATAAAAAAATTGCCCGGCGACGGGAAGAAATACGCTTTGTCGAAGACGATGCAATAAACATTTCCCCAAACGCGATCAATGAAATACAGATATTTTCACGGACGCTGCCGGAGATTTTTGATTGGCCCTTTTTATTACTTAGCGCGTTGCGTAAAAATGTGTAGGTGTATACGCTCAACGAACGAACAGCGAACGCAAACATTTGCAAACAAATCAATCACTATAAAAATACCACGTCAACAACACACATCACCGACGAATGTTCGCGGTCGCTGTGTTCGTTCGGTGTTCGCTCACTAAGTGTACATACACCTTCAAACAAACAGAATGTGAAACAGCGTGGAAAAGCGAAGCAGCTAGATTTCTTTTCGTTCTTTTTTTTTCTTTTTTTTTTCTTTTCTTTTTACTTCTTTTGAGAAAATACATGGGCGCTTTCTCAATCGCAGACCGGACTTTTCCTTATCATTTTCTCTCCTCGGCCCTAAATAGAAACGCCGGAACATTCAGATTCTTCGTATTAACTGGAATCAAAGGAAATCGCTGAGAAATCCATAGCCTCAAGACCGAGTCGATTCTTTGAATAGATTCCCTCGTTCTATTTCTGCTTCTTTTTTTTCCCCGTACGATGTTTTTCGGTCTATCTCTCTTCTATCTCCCATCGGTCCGCTTTTAGTTTGTAACAATTTTAGATAAATATTACCTGTCCAAAAAAAAAAAAGGGAGAAATACTTTTCTTAATCGAACGTATTCTTTAATTATTTCGCGCTGGCATTATCCCCGCGAACAATTAACCTGATAATTTTGTTGTGCGCTTGGAATTTCGGTAGTTGATTATCCGAGAGATCGCCGAGTTAAATACGCGAAGGGCGGTAGAAGGGCAAGGTCGAAGGTTATCGCGATTTCGCGCATAGGTCTTTTGCTCCAGAACTGTCGCGAGTGACGATTCGATATTACGTGCGAAAACCCATTAACGTGCTCGACCACTAATTAAATCTGGAATAAACTAACTCGGAATAATTGGGTCACCGTGGATTATACTAATTATTTCTTTAATAAGAAGGAGAGACTCTCTCTCTCTCTCTCTCTCTCTTACAAGCTCGCTCTTTGATTTAGTTCTTCCCTATAATATTTCTCGCAAACGGCGGTTCCTTCTTTTCATAGCGTCAGCAAGAAATTCGTAATAATTTGCGCGAAGACCGTGACGACGTTTAAGCAGCTTCAAAACGTACCAGAAATTACGAGATAATTAATATTCGCCGGCAGCCTCGTGACAGAAAAAGCGGCATAATTTGGACTCGGTATAAAATTACCTCTGACAGCCATGTCGCGTTTGTAACGAGCCGATTAGCATTTTATTTGTGCATTTATGCGCTATGCGAAAAACTCTGGACGCGATAAATTATACCTAAAATATTTCTAATATTAGAAGTATTTATATTTTTAATTTTTAATTTTTTTTATTTTTTTATTTTTTTTGCACAATATCTTATTTATAACTTCGTGACTTTAAGACGCGTTTCATCATTTATAAGATGACGTAGTTATGCACGTAAACGATGTAGTTATTTAAAATTACGAAAGATCACAGGGACGTCTTTGCTTGATTCGAACTGTATTGAGTAAACATTATTAAACGCTGGTGAATTTTTTAACAAAAGGAGTTAATTTACACGCGACGTATAAATTACCTTTAATGCAGTTACAATTTGCAACTACTTAAGAAACTTGTACATGATTAACGAGCATTGTTCGCAAGGTAACGTTGAAGAAGTTACGGGACTAGTGACTACAGATCACGCGACCTGACAAGGTTTTTGAGGTAGAGCACAAGCGTCGTATAAACTGCTAAAATGTCACGTGTACGGGATGGTGACGCGCCGTGATCATGCAACAACCGGAATCATACTAGTTGTCACGTACAAACAAGCAGGTACGGTTCTTGACGTAAAATACGTTTTTATTCGTCCCAGAGAACCGCTGGAAAACAGCGACGAGTGAGCGCACGGTGATTTATGCTCACATGGCACTGACACTGTAGGATGGTGCCATCGCTCTCTTCTAATTAGCTCTCGCCATTAAAAGAAAAAAAAAACAAAAAAAAAATTTTAATGCGTTGCAATATAAATTTATTTATAATTTTCCCACGTGCGAGCTTACACACGTGCGTACGATCGTATTTATTATTTTGTGCATCACACGTTGAATATTTTATGTCTCTCTGCTGATTATTTAAATTTCCGCACAAAGTTCGTTAATCCAAATTGTCGTGCTTCTTAAAACTTGCTCAGAATTCGATCCACAAAATCGCAGCGTATAAAAATACTTTTATTTACTAGACACGATGTCTTTTATTGACATAAAATTTTTTGAACGACAAAAATTGAGCCGAGGGAAGAGTTTCATTGCGAATGTAACGACGAGGCAGACGTAGATGTAGTTAAGTTCAATGACACGGCGGTTTGAAGATCCTTAGACTTTGAGACGCTCCACCGTACAAGGATGCTTTTCTCAATACATCGGCGACTGTGACAACTTCTCGTGAAAATATCTTGTTTTCCATTCGCTCCTCTCTCGCCGGTTTCGTAAGCCGAAATTCGTGAAGGTTCGAGGCCGGTAGAATTGCGCTTTAATTAAAAAGCTCTCATGGTTACGAAGGGTGCTCCGCGCGGTTGTTAGAATCCTTGTCGATCGTCCTCACCGGGTCTCTCGCGACTGTAATTTTGAGCCGCGAAGTCACCACGAGTGCTCTCCTCAGGTGTGTCTTGTGCTAATCAGTTTGGAGATATCATTATTATTATTTTAGTTGTTGTTAATTATCGTGCTTTCTTCATTAAATCGTCTGAAGAGGGTGCGGATTTCCAGATAGATTAATGCACTTTATATTATTTGAAATTATTAATCTGGTTTGAAATACTCAAATTTCTCGACGGGGAGAATTGTATTTATTATTAATTATAATTTGAGAGCTATTATTAGAGCGTTAGAAAAATCTGTCTGGATTAACGTGTTAGATAAAATATTCGCCTATGGGATACTTTTCTTTTTTATTCTTTTTTTTTTTCTTTTTACGGGATACTAGATTCATCTTCTATTGCCGTCTGCACAATTTCTGCAATTTCGTTCGCGTTTCAAGCGATTCCTTTTCAAAATCTCCTTTCAGTACTGCCTGATTTCAGTCAGTCTGAAAAATCCGTACGCCATTATCCGGCCCGAGCAAGACAGCCGCTTCAAAATCCCGTTACAAATCGCTGCACTCTATCCACGAGGATTCAATTGGTGATATTACGAGATCGCTTTGTCGTACTCGTCCACTGAGACTCTGGATTGAGTTAATAAAAAAGTCGCCGGAAAGATACGGGATATTTGTCAAGAACGGAAATGAACAAAGTAAGCTAACGTTACTTACAAAGAAACGAATATCATTCCCTCGATTTCTCTTGAAAACTTACTTGATTTCGTACACTTCATTTTGAAAGGCACGCAATTTTTTTTCTTTTTTCTTTATTTCTTTTTTCAAATTTTATATATATTTTTTTCTAATTAATTTCTAATTAAAATAAGAGAATTATGTGTCAATATATATTGTAATTTAATTAATTGTGATATGATATCGTTTGTAATTAAGCGCTTCATCAGTATCGATTAGTTATTGCAAATTAAACATTCTTTTCCTATATCGCCAATTTTACCGGCATTAAAACAAATTAAATAAACGTCAATTAAAAACCCGACCAATTGATAATACGGCTTTCACGTTTTGAATTATAATATAAGTCTCGTTACTTTAACTGCCGAGTTACCCGATTGATGATAGCGCGTAATAGGTGTGATGTTACGCGATAAATGAACCAATTTCCCGAGGATTTCGCCTGTCTCAATATTGGCAGTTTTAGAGGCACGCGTATCAAGGTTCTTGACTGTCTCGGATCATCTTAGAGCCGAGCTCCTCTGAGGGATAAGTGGTTATCGACGCGAGCAGTGGATTTTCTAGATGAAAAAAATCGTCTCCACCTTATCCTAAGATATATAAATTGCCCTGCTTCGAAGGTATATCGGTATTTTATACCACCTCGCACCGACGAGGTGCGAGGTGGTATAAAATATACTATAATCGCCACATGAAAGTTATTTATGTCACAAATTAACGTAAGCTTTATAGCAGTTATTTATTCCACGCGATCAGGACAATAGATTTTTTTTTTTTTTTTTATTGTTGGGACAATAATTTTTTTTTTTTCCGTTACTAGCACGCGACACTTCAGCTTTGTCAACGTCTTTTTCGTCACACTACCCTATTATTTTGATTCGATTTCGATTCAGTTTAATTTCTGAACCTCTCAAACAACAACGCGATTGTCAATCAAATGTCAATCTATTAAAAATTAATTTAAAAAAATTGAATATTTAATTATACGTAAAAAAAATTTTTTTTTTGTTAATTCTACCGCGTGGAATTACCCGAGTGGAAATTAATTTCCACCGTTACTTAATAATTAGCCAATTCGTGGTTCATCTCGTGACTGTCTAGCAAAACTATCCAGCAATCTAGAAAACTAGATATCTAAACGTTTTTCGCCGCATTACTAGTTTATTGCGCGTCCTGACCTATCTAACGCGTGGTCGACTGCCGAATTCGCTGGTCGTCGAACCCGCAGATCACCGCGATAATGTGAGTACGTGCGTGTGTCAACATCTAGCCGGGAGATCTTCGCATTCCAAGTTCGCAAGGTGGAGGACACGCGGGCGACAGACGGCGAGAATCGGTTGCCTCGACGGATTCGGCAGTCGACCGCCGCGATAGTGTGAGTACGTGCGTGTGTTTACATCTGGCCGGCAGGTCCTCGCATTCCAAGCTCGTAAGGTGAAGGATGGGCGGGCGGCGGACGGCAAGAACCGGTTGCTTCGACGGATTCGGCAGTCGAGCGTAAGGTTAGAGCAAAACAGTAAACAAGTCCGAGGCAAAAAACGTTTAGACATCTATTTAGAAACACGGTCCGCGCTGGACAGTGAGATAAGACGATCGATACTAAACGGATTTTGTTTTTCTTTTTTCATTTAAATGACAGCTTCACTTTACGAAGATAGAATAATACTTTCTTGTAATCTATGGCTAGTACCAAGCCAGTCACTAATTAAAAAATATATTTAATCTGTGCGATCTGATCGCTAGCTGCGAAATCAGATTATCTAGACAAATTTCCACTCGGGTACTATAAAAATATTAGTTATATTGAGTTAGTTGAATTTTTATTATAATTTGCCGACTCGCGCGCCGTTTTGCCTCTGCGAGGTCGCAATTCCCTCTTTTACAATACACGAAACGGGAAGTTTGTACTACAAATTTGTCCTTTCGTGAATACGTCCGTTTTCACGCTATGTATCATTTACGTGCTCTGTGTACACTTGCGCTCTGTGTCTACGCTCTCACATGGGAAATTCGCACGAGTGTGTCGCACGTATGTCGCCGCTAAAACGCTAGCGCGGCCGAATTAGACTGCTTGTTCATTGACAGGCTCATCCGCACTTCCGGTAACTCTCGCTCCTACTAATTAATGCTTATGTGTACTCGCGCCCGGGAGCTGTCATCACGAGATCGATAATTCGACTAATTTGCTGATTATACTAAACTAGCTCGGATACGAACGCGAGTCTGTTAAAAGCGCGTGGAGTTTGTTGACAAAAAAAAAAGAAAATATATATATATATATACATTTTGCGAGAAAAATTAAATTTTGAAACGTCACTTTAATATCTCAAGCGTAACGAGACCGAGTTTTTAAATAATAAATTAGTAAAAAGAAAATAGTCAATTTTCGATAAATAAATGAACGTGAAATGTTGAACGTTGATTAATTAAATCGCGGTAATACGTGCTTTGTAAAAATAAATTTTGTTGTTGATTAACGAAGGGATAAAAGATTAATTATTCTATTAATTACATCGCTCTAAATTATGTGAGCATTTATTATTAATAATTTTGCAGATGCAAGTATTTATTTATTATCTGAATTCAATCTTTTTTCAACAGATTTATTTTCTCAATCGTTTCGTTCTATCGCGAGGAGGGCGGAAGAGAGAAGAGGGGGAAAAATACCGGCGCGAGCGAAAATTAGCTTTTATTCGAAAAATGGAAAATGCACATGCAGCGCGTTCTAAGAGTACTCCCTTTTCCCTAAATCGTTTCTTTCTCCCCGAGTGATTTTCCACCGCGAAATGACGTAAGGAACGTACTTCGGCATATCCTTTGCAGCCGCACCCTTCGCATCTGCCTCGTATCGTAACATTCCCTTTGATGTTCCCCGGGCACATTTGGGTATCCGCCGACTCGGGAATAAACGAAAATTGTTAGACGGGGCTTGTACGGACGTGTGTCCGTTCCTCCATCCAGCGATACAGAACGGTACCATTAAAGATTTCTATTTCGTTGTCAGTTTACGTCTCGCCGACGTAATGGCACTATAATGGCACGCTCGTAGTACTCGACGAGCCTTGCATATTGGATATCACATTGTATTATTACAATGCACGGATTGATGCTCGTCGTGCCAGTCGCTGGCGTGACTGGCTGGACGTGTGCGGGGAGGAACCCGGGGTGTGCTCCGAAAATGTCGGTGCCGTCCTTAAAACGTAATAATTAATTAGCACACCGAGCACGCGCCGCGCGAATCTATCGGCACGGCGAAACTGCAGTTGATACACCGCATCAGCAAGTTTCGCGGGACGTTGTAATATCTGAGCGCGGGGATAATTATTCATGTTGATGGAACGTGCTCCCTTCGTGGCTGCCGGAAGTTACCCGCGCGCCGTTTCCGAATGCGAGACGCGTAGACGGAAAATCTTCGCTTTATTAACACGACCGGCAGGTTGCGAAAGAAGGATTTAAAGAGCGGAAGGAAGCCGGGTTGCGATTTCATCTCTGTGCCGAGGGCCGGGGGCTCGATAAATGCTGCACCTTCTTGTTCCTAGCGCGCGCTAACCGCGGGCGCGCGATTAATTGCCCTCTTCCCCTTCCCCCCATGTGCTTGAGTCATGAAATAAATTAGATTTCGACTGCCGCGGATAAACTGCCATTCCCGTCGCGGAATTTATGGTCGCGAGAGCGTTAAACGTGCCACGCTCTACATTATTAATGACCGGTTTGTATTTAACGCGCGCAATCTTTACAGCGCGAACGTTTATCGATGGAAGAATGAAAATACTATCGAGCAAGTACATTGATTTTGCTGGCGGCTTTCAAGCGAGACCAAGCCGCGTAATCCTTTTCGCGCTGCGTTTTAATTTCTGTAACGTGATTTATTTTTCCTCACGTACGAAAAGACGCTTGTTTCCATAATTTAAAGTCTGCGCGATTTAATTATTGAAATAAATTATACATCTTTGTTGCAATTTTTATTTGAAGTTCCGCAAGACCGACCAGAAATATCTACCTCGTATCCGTTGATTTCGTGGTTAAGTACATCAGCCCGAGTTATCCGGAATAAAATAGCAGCGGCTCAGATGGCCTAATTAGAGTCGCGACTTCTCAATCGCGTACAATGCTCGCGCGTACTAGACACGGTGGATATCGACGCTCCACTTGGAATTAAAACCAACGGCGTACTAATTAACGTAGATCGGATGTAATTATCGATAGCAAGAGAAACCAAGCATCATTCTTGGCATTCCGCGTCTCTAGTGTTTCGCGAAAATAGCGTGCTGGAAATCAACCGAACCCCCCCCCCCCGCGTCTCTTTGCATACCCTGATTTGGTATCCGGTCCGCGTGCTCTCTGATTGTCTTACGTTTCACATTGTGGACGCGTATACCCGAAAACGCCGGGAAGGCAAAACGGTAACCGAGAAAAAGAAAAAAAAAATATATATATAGAAGATAGAAATGTCAAATCGCCAGTGAGAAATCGAATAAAAATAGAATACACGGAAGTCCGTGATATCATATATTCCGTTTCCGCGAAGCTCGAATATCATTACTTTTCCATTCGTATCGCGGTAGTTTCGTCACGTGATACACATCGAGAAAAATCTGATAGAGCGAATAAAATCAAAAGACGCGGTAGCCTGAAGCGGAAGCCCGGTAGTGTCTTATTGTATAGCCGTGAATATTCGAAATAATGTATCGCAAAATATTCGGCCCGTAGATTTTTTTTCTCACCGATCGCAACCTTGGCTCAACGCGACCGACCCACGTTTCTCACCCCGACTCACACGAATCACGCAGCGTAAACGACGCATCTCTTATCGTAAGTGGCTGAATAATAATCGAATCGATACTTAAAGCCATCGGTTTCAACGCGTGCAAATTAACGTCTTCGCATATTGATTCTGACGCGTGCACGGCGTTCACGCATGCTTTGCACAGAATAAATATAATTACGTATTACCTAGTGAGTCAATGATATTTTTTCATTATGCAATAAAGATAGTAACGATCTCGCCATTAAATCGCTAGCGACTACACGCGTATCTTCTCTCGTTACGAGTTTATCGAGGGTTTCGCGTAGAATAAGACGCGGTGCATCGCGTGAATATCCCGCGGCTAGGTTTCACCTTCGCGAAAAGCAGCGACGCGAGGACTTAGCATACATGCCGTAAACGTATACGGCGTCGGTGAGAAGAAAATAGCTAGCGAGGAGAAAATAAGAATAAACTATGCGGCCGTCTCTCGCGCTAGGAATCGGATTGAATATACGAATCTTTTTCTGACTTTCGAAGCTTCAAAACTCCGAAAGCAGATTTAGATCTCGCGTTAACTTCTTACGTGAGTTTAGCGATATGTGCCGAGAGAGCGTGCATACTGATTACTTCCGTTGAGATCGGCGCGCGGCGTTATCATCTAGCGCTCTATTAATCTAGATCTGCGAAGCGTGCTTTACGTATCGCGGTAACGGTTCGAAGCACCGAGTTTCCCCGTTATCCATCATAGACGACCTTACGTTCCTATCACGATATTAATGAGATGTTGTTTCTGCCAGAAACGAGAAACTGCGAGACAGGATGCCATAAGTAAATATAATCCTCGTTCATGATTCAACGTATGCAGAATTTCGTTTTGGACGCGCGACGCGATATCTCATGTATGATGAGCCCCGCCGCGTACATGATTGATATTTCAAGTGTCAAGCGCGCTCGCACGTCTTCCGTTGTATGCTCGGAGCTCCGTATTTATTAAAGTAAACATTTTTTATTCGAACTGTAAAAAGAAATAAAAGAGAAAGAAAATTTTAATTTACATATAACGATTAGAGATAAAAATATAAAACTGCAATTTTAATAGAAAATGATTTTTTATTATTGTCTCTATAAATGTTTACTTCGACGTTGCTCGGTTATTAAAATTATTAATAATTAATGTTTAAATAAAATTTTTAAAAAGTTTTGGGTCTTTAAGAGTAACTGTTTTACATTTCTTTATGCCATGTACGGGATGTACTTAACATTCGTTCCGTAACGTTTAATGGAATCTTCAAAGTGAAGGGAAAGGTTAAAGGTATTATTTATAATATATAATAGGAGGGAAATGCGAAGGGTAGTTTGTCGCCTATATTGGCACTTCGTGTAAGTACGTTTAATCCTATTATCGGCTAACGATTGTGGACGGTCATAGTTGTCTTAACTTGTCTAATTATCAGTGCCCAACTTGTTGCTCGCAAACTGAGCAGAACAATAGTTGCTCAACAAGGTGCGGCTAGTTATCAAAGTTTACTAGGATTCCGCCTTTGAGGGTCCAATTAGTCGGCAAGCTATGTAAATTTCAGGTACTTACCTATCGTGGATAGCTCCAAGTCCGATAATAACGAATTAGACACGAAACAAGCAAATATTTGCAAATACACATAACGTACATATAATATGCGTGATATCACCCGAGAAATGTTTGAGTCTTGATGCTACAAATTGCAAAATTTTTTTAATGTACTTGCATTAAAAAAATGTACCTACATAAAACGTACCGGAGTAAAGAAAAAAAAAAAAACTCTTGCAGCAACGCAATTTTTTCAACTAAATATTATTTCATTAATTTGCAATTTAAATAGCTCGCGCATCTTACAAAAATGCACTATCTTTGCAAATTTTTTCAAGTTGTAATTTATTCTCCCTTTCAACTTGAAAATGTAGTTTGATTATTTGAGACGTTATTTTATATGCATATTATTATTTTTTAATATACGAGAAATAATATCAAACGCGTTGATCCGGAGGCGTGAAATGTATTTGCAGGTGTTACAAAAACAAAAAGATAGAAAAAAATATAGTTACATCAGACGAGCCGTGCTTTAACGATATCCTCCCGTCAGTTAATCGCATCGTCCGTAACTTACGACTACGAACTACGAGCATCGCATCGCGAAATCATATTGCATGCCCGGCGGCTATCGTCGTTACAGAAGGCGATCTGCAATTACTGGATATTAGCTACCTCCATTGGCAATCTGTGGCGATCGGAATGCTTTCATTAATACCACAGAGAATGTAGTTATTTAGGGTGGCACGTACGGCAGGCTTACGCGGAGACGTGATTTACGATCCATCTCGCCGACTCTAATATAGAAATAGATGAACCGATCGCGGCTTTCTCGACATAACGCCCCGCAGGTTGCGAAAAGAGGGAGGGGAAAAAGAAAAAAAAAAAAGAAAAGACCGCTCCGGTTTTATCTCGCCTCGGGTGCAAAGTAATCTCGCAACGGAGCCTCGTCGTCCGGCTCTCAGTTATGCGCGGTGCCGATAGCGATATCTCCCCGCTTGATTCATTAGCGTGGACAGTAATTAAGGTTGTTATGGGCGTGCGAGAAACGCAAAAGTCCCCGCGCAAAGTATAACCGATCGTTTTGCCCGATCGCGCGACTGATAACGCCGAGATCGGAGCTCGGGTAGACGAACGGCGTGGATGTTCGATCGCGATTTATGGCGCGGCGCAATACATATATGCGCAGCTTCGGCGCGATAAATCTTTTGGCAAAGGAACACAGCAAACGCGGGCGATTCGATTATATTATTAAAATCACGGCGATGAATCGCCGTTGTCAATTTCGCACAATTGAGATAACGACGAGATATGCGTCTCTCTCCGGAACGACTCAATCGTTCGGGAATTCGCGGCTCTTTCTTTCACGTACGTTGATTTTTGCGCAAACAATGGACCGATCTGTAATATCGCGAGCTTTATCTGCAGGCAGCGACATTCGGCGTCGCGAATAAATTACCCCAACGCGGCGTATCGTGAGATCCTACCTTAAAAAATTGTTACCGCTTGAAACCAACGTTAATTAGTTTTCTCTCGCTTGGCTTGCTTCACGCCAAGTGAGAGTTTACGTCGGCTGTCAAGTGATTTTGATTTTGAGGTTTGATTTAATTTTAATATATAATTAATATGTCCAAGCAAAGACGGTCTTCGCGATTTTCGAGATCGAGGATGACCTAGTGGAAGTACCGACTTCGTCTGGACATACTAATTTAATATTACAATTAAATCGAACGAGAGTAACGAATATGGGTAGTATAGTAGATAGGCACGGGAGGTGAGGCGGGAAGAGGGGCGGTGAGAGCGAGCGCGAGCCTACGTGCCGCGCGCTAGGAATATTCCCCCACTACCCCCACTCTCGCTTTGTCCTTCTCTAGCGGTCGCGCGAGCACACACGTACTACGCACGGCACAGCAAGCACGTGTCTCCGTATCGGAAGTAAGACTCATTCGCGTATTGCGTGCAACGAAAACCGCCCGGTACGCGAACTATCTTCTCCTCCTCATCCTCCGTGTGAGGAGAGCACGTGTGAGTGTATCTCATTTCTGTAAAATAAGTTATAACCTCACACGCGTTCATCACTCTGAGGTGATCTTTTTGTTTCATATATCTAGGCATTTTGTTCGCAAGTGAGCAGTGCGGGGTTCAGGCAGTGTGAGAGAAAGCACTCCGACGGGAGGTCCGTTCTGAGAGGAGGAGCAGGCCCGGGACGGGCATCCTGCATCGGCGGAGCAACTTTTAGGTAAGCATCAATTTTTTAAATAAAATTTTTATAAAAAAAAAACTTTTACCTTTTTTTTATTAATTTTATTAACTGATACATTGGCATGTCTACATTAATATTTTCTTTTTTATGTTACAGTCACCGGCAGTTCGACAACTCCGCTGAAGCAGATTGGTAAGTCGCATGACTTTTTCTTTTATAGCCTGAAAAAGGGGTCTCTTAAAACATAGAGTGTGCTACGCGCTATTTTTTCTAGTATCATAAAATATATATATATATATATATATTTTTTCCCCTGGTTGCGTGAGACGAGATGTAACGAAGCGGGTAATATAAGATACGTAACTGAATTCATGGCGGCCGGGCTGAATTACCCAGAAACTGTCGTGATTGCGCGACGCGCGGCCCTAAAAGTTAAATTAGATCTCACCCCCCGGGGGATGAAGAATTTGCTCGCGTGGACCACGAGTCGCGGGCAAAGAAACTCGTCGAGTTATTACCGCCATAATCTGGCGCACTAAAAGTTCCCACTGTCCCTTGGGGTACGAAATAAAGCTTACGAATGAACACGTACACGCCGTAACACTCGGAACGATTCTCGGAGGGTGCATTTACATACATTACTAAATGCCCATCGTCGTACCTTCTTTTGGTAAGATCCGCTTATTTCGTTCCGCGATCATCTCGTTACAACAACGTCGGTCGGAAAAAAACATTTCGGACGCCGACGACGTATTTCCAGCGGCGACGTCGCGGAAAGAATGTGTCGGCAAAATTAAACGGAAACAATTTTGCACGTCAATTAATG
The DNA here is from genome assembly GCF_019399895.1 of Cardiocondyla obscurior. Taxonomy (NCBI): domain Eukaryota; kingdom Metazoa; phylum Arthropoda; class Insecta; order Hymenoptera; family Formicidae; genus Cardiocondyla; species Cardiocondyla obscurior. Next base: position 8,121,379 of record NC_091864.1, read on the forward strand.
CACGCGATAATGAGATCGTGAGATTCTATCATTAATTATCTCCAATTAGCAGCACGGGGCGCGCGGGCCGCGATGGTATTTAATTGCACGTAGAGACAGTGGGCAAGCTCTTTGCGGACCGATGCGTAAAATGTACATTTATAATTTAATTTAATCCACGAGAAGCGATGAGGAATAACGATCGCACCGTCGGGGCGATTCCGGTGCAACGAGAGACGGCTGCGTTTCTCGGAGTTTCCACAATTACGAGCAACGGCGGGCGAGCAAGCGGATAGTTAAATAAGAGGATCTTTCCAAGTAATGGCAGATAACCAAAGCGCGAAGTTTGCGAGCGCCAGAGTTACCAACGGCGGACGCGAAGTCGTTCGTCATCCGGAACTTCTTCCCGCTAATGGCACCGCGTGGCAGCGTTAAAGCGGGAGTTGGTGTCGCGTACTTTATGAAACGACATCGCGACGCTTAACGTCAGCAGAGCTCGTTAATCGAATAAGAAACCGTCTAATTATTCCGTTTGAGCGGAGGTTTTCCTTCGAAGCGACGACCGCGAAAAGAAGACGCGCAGAAAGCCACTGTCCGCTCGGGAATTTTATCACGACTTACGCGATCTGCATTGTTTAAAATTGAACGATTGATTCGGCATGTGTGCGAAACCGTCGCAGCTTGCGAAATATTGGTAATTATGCATATGAAAGGGGTGAATAAATTTCAAAGGGTTTATGAATAATATCTCGCGAAGAACGTAAACAAGCGCGGCATATTGATCGTGTTTGCCGTGAAAATCCCTTTTCTCTTTTCTCCGCAAAATGCAAATTCCTTCTTAAATGTATATATGGTCTTAAAAAATTACCTTTTTATTCGTTCAATTTATTTTAATTTTTTTAAAATAAAGAATAGGTAATAGATAAAATTATTTTTTTACTAATTTACAATTGTATCCTAGATAATATTTTATATTAAAGATATTGAATCCTTCGAAGTCGACCCAGATATACATAATTATCAATATATTACTGGATCGTAGTACAAAAAGGTTCGTCACATCTTTCCGATAAAGTTAAAAGAATTTCAATAAAATCAAAGGAAAAGACCGTCTCCCAAGGTTTTAATAAACTCCTCTTTACATTCAGAAAGAAATTTCTCAATTTCCTTTTCAGAGAAGCTTTGATTTTTTAGCTTTATTTAATAGGAAAGCAGTTAATAATAAAATACGAAATCGTGTAAGCTAGTCTAATATGAATTAACAACTCGCGCATTAATTGCACGTCGGGGCTATTAATGCTTTTCTGTCGTTTAGTTTTAAAATCTTAGCAGCCAATTAAGCGTTGCTTAGCTCAGCGCGCAAGGATTTTGAGATTACGTTATGCATGTTATCTTAATGAAGCACTTACCGTTTACCGGTGTAGCTCGCTCCTTTGTCTCCTGGAAGGATAATGAGGCGGATTATGGATTCGGAAGTTTGCCGGGCGTGATACTCGCAAAATGAAATACGCGTAAGCACGAGACGTTTCTCGTTTAAATCTCTTCCATCGTTTATTTCTATTCACAGTCAATAAATTAACACTTATCGTTGGAAAATTATTACGAGAACCGAGAGGACGATGAGAATTACGTGTGACTTGTGTGTTGACCATCTATAAATCCCGCAATTAATTAATAAATACAAAATCAGCTTATAAAAAGGGTACGACCGACGCGCGCCAGCTCGCGGGCGGGCCGCGTCTCGCCGTTCTCTAGATCGGTTTGTGTTCTTTAAAATCGCTTTATTATTTTATGTACATCATATTCGTTAATCACGCGAGAAGAATGGACTAGACCGCTACGTAAACGCTTAATTTCATTCGACCCCAAGCGCCGCGCTCTCGCGCCGTTCTCTCGATCGACGAATAAATTTATCTATTGTATTAAGCGATCGCTTCGCCGTCGTTATTTTTTTTTTCTTTCTTTTTTTTTCTATTTTTTTTCGGGGGGTCGTGCAAGGCGACGCCATAGGCCTTTCGTCAACAACTTGCTTCTTCCTTAAGGTACGCTTAAATTATTTATTTCTATTACTGCGCCTTGGATCTACGATTAGAATGAATTTACATCAAATGCTGCGTAATTTTTTTTTTTCTTTCTTTCTCCCGAGCTAAATAAAATCACTATCGTGTCTATTCGTATTCTCATAAACTCGTCACTAAATTTAACATCGCGTCGTCCCTCTCGCTTTTTACTCTTTTTTTTCTCTCGCTTGCTCCTGCACCCTCTTACTCGCGCGCACACGTACACACACGTATACTCAATTTTCAATCATCCCTCTCATCCCTCCGCGCCGTTTCGGTCGTCTCTTTAATAACAACCACTTCACTCATTCTCTACATATGTTGGTACTCTCGATGGAACGGATAAACTAGCAGACATCACCGAAATCGACGTACCGTTTATCGAATACGTCCACCCAGCAACCTCACTCTCACTCTCGCGCTGTCTCTCTTTCTCTTTCTCTCACGAATCGTCGGATCATCGCACAAACTCGATAAAAAAAGTACCCGCTGATGGGAGCTTACGCGCGGGTGGGACGCGACGTAAATCTCGATATCGCGAAAAACTTCGGTGTCTCGGCACGAAAATCGCACGCTGCGGCCGCGATCGAGCGTTAATCGCATTAATCAATCTCGACGTCGATGGAAGCAACTTGCGACTACTCGTTCGGTCTAATCACAGCCGATTTCCGGGCCGATCGGGGTCGATTCATTGTGCCTCCTCCGGTTCGCCTTCTCGTGGTACGATCGTAGCGCGGTGGCATTGCAGAAGAAGCACGCCTCTACGTTACGTGGATGGCGATATTTGTGTAAAAGGAGTACGTGTGTCGTGCGAAACGTTTTCAACAGGCTGTTATCGCGACGGCATATACCATACGATACGGGAAAGATTGAAATCACGGTAGCTTTCGTAATTTCGAGCCGTCGCTTCGACTTGAATCGAATTTTCGGTACGACTGGCTCCGTTCCAATGCGTATCACTTTATTTGCCAATTATTATCTTTCGATCATCTAAGTCAGTTAAACACATCATACTTGTTCGTCACCATAGCCATTAAATTTTCTTTGTCTAGATATATATATATATATATATATATATAATTTTTTTTTAATTAATTAACGTGATTATTTATCGTAATATGACATCGCGATAACCCTTCAATACCACTGATCGCTCCCGCGAGCTGTTGTTCCGACCGTTCGTTCGCGGCGGGCGCGCGTTCCTTTCGTGTGCTTAAATTTCTTTTCTCCTACCTTAATTAATAATGCGCTTCGTCGTGCCGTCGCTGCAGACGGCAAGAAATTATTACTTATAATTTATTATTATCCATCGGGCCCTTCGGCACCTCTCGCATCCGCTCTCGCCCATGACTCCCTTGATTGCTCTCCCGCGTCTCATAAAATTCATCTATGATTTTACACTATACAAGAGATGTACACAAAAGTCCAACGGTACGATATAGCGGCGTATATCGCGATACGTATAGTCTATAGTTTTTTTTTTTTTTTAAGTTTTGGCAAACGGGCGAAGGTCGATACAAAACATCGTTAAGTCCTACGCATAATACTTATCTATTTACATACAAAATCTCTGTAACTTTCAACGTTTTGCCTCCCGCGGCGTGGAGATATACACACATGTACAGGGTTTGTCCATCGTGCCGACGAACTGACGGAGTCGCATCGACGATGGGGGATTGTCGGTCGTTAATAAGTTAGCAAAGTCCGGGTGTCGAAAGTGCGGCGTAATCGGTGCCCGTGGAGGGGTAGTGGCTTCGGGTCCACGGCACCCCGTAAAAAACCATACGCGAGTAAAAGCAAAGCGGGAGGACGAACTTCCTCGCGGAGAGTCGAGTATATTTCGGGTGGGTATCTTCGTCGAAAAAGTCGCGTAAATAAGCTAAGTGGAAAAATCGCTCGTAAGGCATCCTGTGATAATCCGTATTCCTCCGTTACCGCGTAAGGTGGATCCTCACGAGTTTTGCGCGCCGTAAAGCGAAAGGGTTGCCTCGAGTGTCTCGGGGTGATTCGTGTAACCGTCTCGTTCTGCGCGCGAACGTGCAAAAAGCGAATCCAAAATATACGATAAGAGATCGCCGAGAGACGAGAACTCGATAACGTTGGCAGTTTTTATTTTATTTTATTTTATTTATTTATTTTATTTTTTTTTTTTTTGTGACGAAAGCTCGTCGGACGAACTATATAGTATTTGCAGTGATTAATCGCGAGGTCGTCCCAGACGAAGATGAAACCAACAGATAAAACGCGAAATCAAAACGGACGCATAACGTTGCATGGAATCTTCATTTGTATTTCTCTTTTTTTTTTCCTCTTCGTTTATTGTACGCAATGGATCGCGACGACGGTCGTCGTACCTTTTTTCTTTCTTGTTTTTTTTTCTTTTTTTTCTTTCTTCTAGCTATTCGATTGTAATCGATCGTTATATTGCTACTGTATCACATAGTATTCTCCTATCGTTAATTACACGGCTAAACGTAAGCGCGATCTGACCTGGCGGTATCGAGATGCCGGCAGCTAAAATTCGAAATGCATCTCGCTTGGACCGGACGCGAACGTAAAACGCGAAGAAATTTCGTCGATGCTCCGGGGAGCTCTTTCAACAACTGCTAGAATTTCGTTTCGCGAAATTCTTGTCTCTGTTCCTTCCCATCGCGCTTTCCCCCGTCCAAAGATACGGAGTAATAAAATGCTTTCCCTCCGACATTAATATCGGAGGGATATTACATCGAGAGATATTAGAGCTTCCGTTTGCGACGAGAATTATCAAATGAAGCGAGACCCTCGGCACTTCGCCGACAACAATAACAGGAAACGAGATATTGCTTCGTGAAATATTTCAAATCGAGATGCGATTGAGCGTACATTTAATCGTCGCAACGAGCGAACACAGCGGACGTGTCAATTATTACCTATTTAGCAGCGTATTTGAAAATCACTCGCCGCGGCTCCGCGAGTCGTCTGAAATGGAAGAAGTGTCGCCAAGTACGCTCGTCAGGATCGTTCGTTCGGGAACTACGTCTCTCTCGCTGGATATAAAACGTACGAGATATTCGTCGATCCCGATCCTGCCTCGTGTATCTCGTGGACGAATCGTTAGGGCGCCGAAAACGATCGCGTAACCCTTCGAATCCGAACTAAGGCCGCTACGTCGTCGGTTAAAGTCGCGCGATCGCCTTACTTTTGTACCTCTTACCTTCGAGCTAAAGTCGCGCGGCGATCTCCGCCGGGCTACCGATTGTGCCGGTGCTCTATTCACTGGTAGCTCCCGTCGTTATTCTGACTCTTGTTGCCGGCCTGGGAAGTCGGCGACGCTCTGCTGAAGCTAGCGAAGTTCTTGGTCGGTGAGTCCGAGGTCGCGTTGGCAGTGGCAAGCACCTTGTCTCTGGGCGGCGGTGCTGAGCTGATGCTGGACGAGCTCACCCCGGAATCGCTAGACTTCTCGCTGAGGCAACCGCGCTGGCCCAGGCCGGTGACATTGCCGGTGCCTTCGAGGCCGAGATCGCCGGTACCACCTACCATGTATTTCACTATACCGCCCCCTATTTTCTGGCCGCCCTCGCATGCGTCCTCGATTACGACCGTCTCGCCGAAATTGCCCCTCTTCGCGATGTACCGCACATTACCGCCCCGCAAAAGCGGCGACTTCTCAAACTGATTTTCTTTCTGGCCGGTCGTCGACCCGGTAATCGGTATATTCGGATGGAAGTCGTCCTTCGCGTCAGGTAGACCGCTGTCCCCGGCGCCGGTGCTGTTAGCGTTCTTCGCAATAGCCGTTGCGCCGTCCAAATTGTTCTCCCTCGACAGCTTCGACGACGTTGTAGTTGATTCCGGACTGATGGTCCGTCGACTGGTTGTATTCTTGTGCGCATCATAGCAACCGGAGTCCCGTGGGAATTGCCGTCGGTTAAACGGGGAACAGTGGCCGGATGTCTGGCCAGAGGTTAATACCAGACGACTGACCTCGTCGCCCTCTGAACTCGAGGCCAGGTCACCCTCGCTACCCGCTATAAGAACAAACGAGAAAAATAAAAGCGTGTGCGTGGATTAGGGTTTCGCGATTGACTCGATTAATTTATTAGATATTAAACAATACGACCGAAATAAAAAGCAGGAAAAAAAAAGTAAATAAAAAAAAATATATAAAATAAAAATAAGGAAGTAAATAAAATAGTGGAATTTATTATCGTTGCATTTTGCACGGAGAACGTTTAGAATTTTAGTCGTTATACTTTTAAATTCTCTTTAAAATTAAATAACAAAAAATTCTGCCTTATTTATATCAAATTACAACGCGACTTTAAAGATGCATAACTAGCATTAATTGTAACATGATATATGCAGCGAGACAAATAGCAACGATGATGAAAAGGGCTTTGGGGAGACGTGAATAATACATATGTAGCCGCCGCGTTCGGTATACTCACACTGAAGATCATGTAGGAGTTGCACGGCGGTGAGTATCTTGGCACGATGCTCGGGTTGATGTATACGCAAATAGTCCAGATCCGCCGCCTCTAACTCCCTGAAGAGCTCCAGATCCTCGTATCCGTTCAGCACAAAAACTGGAATATGTTCCTGCGCGAGCGTAACATTCATCTTTGAGACGCTACTTCCATCTTAACAGAGCTTTGAATAGTTCACTTGTACAATGAAACGCGCTCAGTTTAGCACACTCGGGAGAAGCTTACGGAATTGTTATAAAATTATCCTTAAGGAGCTTACGGAATTCCCCGCTTAGCAACACCTCTCGCACTTTGATTGAAAAGCATCGAACTATAACAGCTACTTTTTTTCCGATTAAAAAATAGTATTTTTTAAAGATTAAAAAAAATTTAAAAAGATAATTTCGAAATAAAATTTAATAAATAAATTGAAGAGAAAGCGAAAACTTTTTTACGTAATATAATTTTCTATTTATTCTTTTCTCTTTCGAGTTCTCGTAATTTGCACGATTTTTGATAAATTGTACGTTCCGGTTTGATGAAAACGTATCCGAACGATAAATTAAAAGAACACGGCGAGTTTAATTTATCTTGAAGAAGGATCTTGTAATTATAAAAATTATAAAAAAAAGTTTGCTTTCTCGGAATCTGAAGTATCTCTTTTTAAGTGTTCAATAATCAAACATCTCAGACGGATTGTATAGTTATGCGAAATTTAACGACAATCTCGAGCAATCAGTCGGGCAGGAGATACTTTGGATCTCCATTCGCTGATATAATTCGTGCAGAAAGCCATTCGGGCTTCAATTAAGTGTATACCAGGGCGCTGAAAAGGCACACACAAATCTACGACGCTCATTAAGCGATCGATCATAGCAGCTTAATTAAGTGGCACGGCTTCCTGAATCGGAAACGACGTTTCCGGTACAGCGACTCCTCGCCCTATCATTTTGTCCCGTCCCTTCCTGCCGCTTCCGTACCTTCGACTCCGTAGACGAAGCAAGACACGCCTCTTAACAGTGAATCACGATCAGGTCTAATCTGTCATCAAATTGCGAGACTATACATATTCGCGAAAATTACCGTACTTTCGAGGGCAAATTTTGCGAGAGAAATTAAATTAAATTAAAATTAATTAAAAAGAAAATTTTATTATTTTTAGAGTCTTGAAATTTATTGATTTCGTAACTAATTTAAAAAAAAAAAAAAAAACGTTTAATACAATTTCGGGATTTTTCGTGCACGACTGTTAAAAATAAATTACAAGTAAAATGAAGGTCCACGAAAGGTAAAGGAAATATCAGAACATATATAGCACGTAAGAATAAAAATGAGCAAAGCGAGAATAAGAAGTGGAAGATGAGGAGAGAAAAGGAGACAAATAGGAAAAAGGGAATCGAACAAAAAGGACTCGTCACGGTCTGCGGGACCTGCGAGCTGTATAAAGTATAAGCTGGGAAGCTGATGCGATGGTGCGGGAGGGCGTGAGAGATGGGACGGGGGAACAGGAAATGGGAGTGCGATAGGGACAACGAATAAAGAAATATATAAAAGCAAGTTCTCTACTTTGCATTCGACGCCATGCAAATGCGAATCAGTTTGTTCGAGCTGCGGCGAGATATTGCTCGCAAGCGCTCTCTCTCTCTCTCTCTCTCTTTTTCACTCTACCTGAAGATTCATTCTCTGCAAGAGCTCTTGAACGGACCCCGGCTTCTGCCTGTACCTCTGACCCCACTTGCCCCGTTCCGGCTCCCCTCGTCTGGGCACCCTGTCGTTCAGTATCTCGACGTTTATGAACTTGAAGTGGCCTATCCTGTTGTGCACGACGCCCTTCCACAGTCCACTCTTGTTCATCTGTACCACATCTATTACATCCCCTTTCTGAAACAACGTAACCACATGAGCATTCGTAAGGGAAGCCCCTTTCGTTTCGATGTGTTCGATCGAGTTGCGCGTTATCAAATTTTCTTGTTATACACAGTTTAAAAAAAAAAAAGAAAGAAAAACCCCCTCGAAGCCAAGATAAAATCCGCGGAAGTCTTTCGGTCGAATTAATCAAAAATTGCGTAAGGAAGATAGTCGTTAGTAATTACGGAGATCCGGGTGAAATTTCACGCGACGGCGGTAGTTACAGACCTTGAACTTTAAAGCGTCCTTGTCGTAAGGGCTGGGCGTGTAGTCCACCAGGGCTCTCGCTCGGCACAGGACAGGGCCGATGAACGTCGGGCTGACGGCGTCTCTGTCCTCGCAGGATATCGAGCTGTGATTGCTACCGGCGCGCACCAGAGCTTGTGTGCTCGAACCGCTACCGCTCGGCAGACTCTCGACGCTACTCGCGCTGCACGGAAACGCCTCCGAGGACGCGCGGTCCTGGCGCAGCCTCGAGATCTTCCGCTGCACGTCGTGCCTTAAATTCCTCGCGCGGCCCGCGATACCCGCCCTGGCGTCGCCCTCGAGCAAAGCGCTGGCCTCCGACTGGAAATTTTAATTGAGTTTTGGAGAACATCGAGGTCGCACCGTGCTCGGAATACGTGCCCCGTCGAATGCACCGGGAAAGGCGCGGCGACGCGCCATCGGCGCGTTAATTAAATCGAGGAGCTATGTGAAATAAGGGATCACCATTGGCCGTGCCGTTTTCAATAATGCATTTATAGCGCTTCGGAATGCGACACGGTGCAGAGTTGTGCGGTGCCTGACGTGAGAAGTACATTATCTCGATTACATCTCGATTAGATTCCCGAAGAGATCCCGCGATTTATTTTCATTCAAGTCGCAAATCGTTGCGCGTGAGAAAAAAGAAAAAAATTAATATTGCAATTCATCGTCGTCCGTTAATCGCTAAACCACTTAAATATTTATCTCTATCGCATTATAAACTTTTTTTTATTATTTTTTATTTTTTTTTAATATCACGTAACTCCTCGAGTTTTCAGAAACGTAAACGACAACTTTGAGAAAATTTTTTCTTTCGCGTTCGACCATGCGTTTAACAATGGAAAGAATCGCGAGGGTGTTTCGGTGAAAGCGAAATAATCTCGCCTTTAACATCTATGAGCCGCGGTCGGTTCGTCGACTGGAATAAGTCAACGGTATCGCGTATAATTCGTACGGAGGCGTGACCGCCTGGATATTTTTCGCAAATTCTGAGACGCTACTCGAGAGCATGCTGCGTTAATGAAGCGGAATAGGTAAATGGTGCGAGCGCGAAATCCTCAGAGGAAATCAATGTGCGTTCGAAATAAGAATGAAGACGGAGTACGCCAATTTCGCTTGCGTAAATTGCCATGCAATCCAATCTGTTAGAACGACGTGATCTTCTGTATATACGTACATTCGCATTTCCCGCAGGCTCGTATAATCGCAATAAAACGGCGTCACAGTAATATCACGCAGTTATCCCGTTATCAACGGGAGATTGTGCATTACACATCGTTATTATAAACGATGCGTTTACCAAATGATAGACACACTTATTACGAGACGATCAAAACCCGCACTTATGACAAACAATCATACAGCTTTAATACTAATGGGAATCAGATATCATAAAATCAATAAACTCGGTTTTGCGCTGACAATATTAAACGCTAATAACACTCTCTCTGATGAACATAATCGTTTTCATGTGCAGTACAATTAATAAATCAATTTTTCTCATTCGTGTGAATATTATTTTCTTAATCGGAACGTAGGAGATACCTACCTTTCTATGACGACATAAAAAGAAAGGGGGGAAAAAAAAGAAAAACAGAGGGGAAAGGCAATGTGTCGTGATTCTACTAATCGCCCGTTAGTTGTGTGCGTAGGCATGTTTTTCTTAGTTTTATCGCGGTGTTTGGACATGCTACCTGTGTCTACTCGTATAATAGTGATTGAAAACACCATGCAATCGAGCACACGCGTAGAAATAGCAAAGAAGGAAAAATAGAGAGAGAAAAAAAAAAAAAGAAAATAGAATTCGCACGCCACCTTGAAGGGCCACTCTCATACGTTACGTACTGTATGCACGGCGGCCGAGTGTTGACTCTCGAGTTCTTCTTGATCCTCATAGTCGCTACTCTGGCTCGGCGATAGGCCCTCCTCGCCGCTACTCCGGCTCTAAAATATTGACACCTCGCAAAAATAGTTCTAATAGCCAAGTACGAAAGGAAAAGCGGGCACGCTATGTTGGATCTAGCACGCAGATGCTGTTAGTTACAAGGGTCGGTTTACGGGCATGTCGCGGGATAATATCGGACCGCCACCGGTAATAGAGCAGGTATGAGAGGCACAGAGGTGTCGAGATACAGAGTACCCAATATCCAAAATGTCGTATCGTACGTGCAAGCGCGAAAGTTGCCTCGAAAGTTGTCTGTTTATAAATTATTTTTTTTTTTTTAGTTTAAAAAAAAAATTTATATGGCAATTAAAAATAATTTTAATGTCACAAGTTACGGCGGGATAAAAGCGAGATGAAATAATTAAAAATGTTTAGATAAAGTTTTACAATTTGCAATTGTTAAAACTAACCCTTTTTAGTATATAAAAAAAATTTTTAATTTATTATAATGCGAGATTTCGAGGTAGCTTTTGCGATAAACTAATTAATATATAGCAGCACATGTACATGAGTCAAGGGTTAAGTATACAAGTGTTTCAGACGACGTGTTAATCGCGTTATACACTCGATATATCAATAGAAAAGGGGTTGCGTGTTACGTGAGAAAATAAAGAGTATGCAGGTTACGCCGATTTAGATGGGTTAGTGATATACTTAATATTGGCGTGTCAGTGTGTGAGTATTATTTATACACATAGAGGCTGTCAGTGCTGTGTAGGCGTCAGAGCAGGAAATGCGGCACCTTATTCTGTGCTCTGATCAGATTATGAAGTTCTCTAGTTTTTTTCCTAAACGTCAAACACGATTATTATAATGTCGCACGCCCAACTATCACGATCGAACTACAGTAAAGATATAAATAAAATATCTAAACGGTGTGTTAAGCGCAAACAGGGCCATGCTTTGACAAAAATTTTAAAAGCGTTGTTATTTCTTTTTATCAGGAGCATATATCTTTATCGCTTAATTATTTATTACGATATTACCAGAACTCGAGATTTGACAGAGATCGTTGCAGAAAAAAAAATTCAATATTTATAAGTGCGATCTTGCAATTTTTAATTTTAAATATCTCACGAGCCATTTATTTCTGCACCACTAAACATATTTAAAATCTTTACTTCATATATATATTTTTTTATAATAATGATAATTTTAAATAAGTATTTTAATTCTTATCGCAACGCGTATAAACGTTGACCGACGGGAAAGGAATAATAAAAAAATTATTAAGAAAGCACACATTTCTCGGCAATTCAAACAAGATGCTGGTAAATGCCGAGACTCTACGGAAGTGGTATCCGATCGTTATCAAGTTTGCGAAGTCGGCGAAGAATAACGTTTGCTCGACGGACGAGGAAACCGGTAGATTCGACGTGATTTCAACGCAACCATCGCATCGTCGAGCCCGTCGCGCTCAATTCCTCGCAAACAATCCGTAAATCTCGCGAATTCTCATTGTTCGCCCGTCTGACGAACGGATCGAGTGGCTCTCGGAGCCTGGATTCGCCGAGGCAACATACCGGAAACTGACCGGAGAACGGTATAACATCTTTCTCAAACGCCAGTAGTCGTTACACGTGAATCGGTAGCGACACTGTATCGTACACGCATGAGATGAGTCGAACGAAAGATCCGCGAATACCTGAGCGTACGAGTATCCCTCGCATTTGCCGCGTCTAACCAGCCGGAATGCTCTCCCGTTTCCGAGATTGCCTAAATAACGTAATGGATCGCGCGCATACGTCACGCGCCGGACAAGCGTACACAGGTGGGTTAGTAATATGGAAACGTTGGGTGTGCCTGCGGGAGAGGTACATAGAGAGAAAGCTACGTCATTTATACATTCGGCAGATACGAACATAACGGGGTACCGGGCGGCTTGCGCGTTGCGGTGACGTTGCGTCGGCGACGGTGTTGGTAACGGTCGTGCTAGTGGCGGCGGGGTGACGCTGATTGGGTCGGGGTGAGACCGAGTGGTGATGTTCGTGATGATGGCGATGGTTGTGACGGTGCTCGTGGTGGTGCTCCGGCCGATCGGGATGGCGACCGCCAACCGGAGGCTGGTCGCTCCTACTCGTGTCCACCGACACAGTCGACAGTCTCGAGCTCACACTCTGCAGCCCCAAAATTAAATAAATCACGCCGTGACATACGCCCCGCGAAAAGGTAGGCGCCGACCTTTCCCCTCCGAACCCCTCCGCTTGTACACCCATGGGATCCGAGCGGGTCGGAATCTGCGCTCCTCACGGGGGAGATCGAACTTGGACGAGGGCTAAGGGAACCCGACGTATCCGCGGTCCCCCTACGCGGCGCGCTTATCGTAACGCAGCGACTTAATGTAATTCCGCTGCGGAGTGACGGCTACGATCTAACGGGATTTATCTGGACTGGATTCGGTCTTTCGATATTACGCCTCGTCGCAATAATATTACCCGCGACTTAACGAGCTTCGTGACTTACTCGAGGGGCGGTGATTCGGTAATTTCGAGCGGCGGAATATTGAGGCGGAGTGGCATATGCCGCTTTGTTCTTTTCGCCAAGGCTAGTTAACCACGCCACCTCTGAATGAGAGAAATCGCAAAAATATCACCGAGTTTTAGACATATAATAATATATCTGAATTTTTAATCTAAAAAAAAAAATATCTAAAGATATAAATTTCTTTAAGGCACCAGGCTGCTATACAGAGATATTAGGGCGTGTAAGACGGTATAACTTGATCGTACTAGCTACGGAAATTCCTCTTCGACACGATAATAATGTTTGTAGTGCAACGTTTACAAGGTGACGCGCGTGATAGTTGCCAGGGTTGTCGCTCGGCGACGATGGACTTACCTGCACGTCACTGCTCGCGTAATCTCCGCTTTCACGAGAGGCCCTTGAATGCGTTAAGGGTATAATCGTCGGCGGATTATTGTGACCCTGAGGAACGATGAGACCTCGCATCGTCGACGTTGCGCTTTTCCTCGAGCGGTCGCGCGGCAAACTGATATCGCCGGCTGTTCGAAGAGAGATCACTCCTTCGCCTCGATTCTCCGGCCTCATGTTCAGCGTGAAACACACCCTAATATTCGATCGTATTAATTAATCACAATGTAAAGACGTCACTTTTTTTTTTTTTCTCAACAAAATTGTCGCATCAGGATCGATTTTAGCCCGTTCCATAATAACGCCAAATTTAGATTTATTTTTATTTCATTGCGAATACGTTACCTTCCGTTCTGGATAGTTGCAGTAGGTACCGGGCCACCGCTGGCTCCCATAAGAAAGTCTTCGGGATCTGATTCATAAGGTGGTTCGTCGTACCAATGGCCACCTGGTCCAGGACCTAAACCACCCGCGCCTCCGCATCGCGCGTCTTCATCGTACATATACGTATCGTCTGCGAAACACCATTTTATTATTTAATATGCGAGCGTAGAAAAAAAAACTATCTTTAAAGGCTAGGATTAAAATGCAGGAAAAATGATAATAGAATAAAAACAAATTGGCGATTATCGAATGTAATAAAATATTCATTATGAATACGGAGTTAAATTACATTTAAGGATGACGGTCTTGAGAATTTAGATCCTCTTTCAGTACAGAAACCTGGGAATGACAAGCGTGCATGCGATTATGCGAAGGAGGAGAGGCAGCAAAGAGAGGGTTTGGAAAATGAAGATGGCGGGTACTAACAATAACGAGATTAGTTCGTATACGCGAGGGGATTCGCGACGCAATCGTGCCGCAGCAGCTTTGTGCATAGGAAATAAAACGACCGCAGTGATGATAAATCGACAATAAAGAGCATAGAGAATATTCTATTCATATTGATATATGCGAAATAACATTAGCCGCTCATTTTGTAATTACGTTCTATCCTTAATTATTCTCTATTATATGAATTCATACGTTACCGGCCTCATAAGTACTTCTTTGTTTCATTATATCGTTTCAAGCGATCGTAAATTTCGCAATTAGTTTCAATACAATATAAACAAATATAAAATCATGTGAAACAGATTTCTTAAATTACGCATAATTATTTTCTTTTATTCCGAGCGCGTGAATTTTAATGCAATAATAAAACTGATAAAATGGAAAGTGACGTATTATAATTAATGCTTTTAATATAGATGTTTGGTTAATATTATAATGTAATTTTTTTTTTTTTTTTTTTTGGTAATTAAACGGAAAAGCTATATAGTTATAGCCTTTTTTCTTCTTCCTGTTTTTTTTTTCCGTGCAAGCTTTTTTTTGCTAGACGTAGGTATCATTCCGGTACGCTTCTGCTTTATCGTAAAAAGCTGCTGAGGCCACGGGGAGCGAGATTTCGTGAAAAAGAGTACGAGGGAAGCCATCAGGAAACGAATGCTCAAAATGAGTCTCGCGAGAGTGAGCAACTACACATACGAGGTGTTAGGCATTTGGGAGTCGATTCTCATACTGGGCCGGCACGTGCGCGTTTTGCTCAACGTGCACGCACACGGCCCCATTGTCGCACCCTGCGCCCACACGTACGAACTTATACAGACAGAAACGAGAGGGCGGGTTATAGGTCGCGGGGAGACGAGGCGACAACTAGCTGGAGGTTAGTCCTTGATGTACTTACCCCCAGGGAGCTGACCCCGTCCGTCTCGTCCTAGCTGCATTAAACCCTGCCGGATATCCCTCAGTATCTGAAACAGCACAATGTCGACGTCGTGAGTAAACGTTTATCCGGCATTGTGATTAAAACTGCCATTAGCCGCGTTCGCTTTGCTGTTTGCATACCGCAGGATTGCCTTTGCCGATCGTCAGCGGGGTTTCCGACGGTGAGAAATGGATCGCGAAATACGGGTCGTTAAACTGGCGATTTTAAAAGAAAGAAAAAAAAATTATTCTACCTCTCAACGTGATTTTATTATCATAAATTTCACATAAATAAATTGATGTGAAGATTAATATTAAATTTTGCTATTATAAAAATTTGTTCTCGTTACTAGACGTTTAATAAAAAATTAAAAGCAGATGATATAATTGATGCAAAAGAAAAATCATTATCTAACATATCTCGTTGCGTAAAAATATTTGCAGATTGATATTTGCCTTCTTGCCAGCTCGAGTTTATAAAGTTATAAACTTAATGATTAGGTTTGAGTCAACGTCACGGACGTGTATAACATGACTATTAAATCTATAAAATTTTATTTGATTATGTCACGGTCTCTCCCATTAAACTTTGAAATACGCTGAAGATTCCTCCGTGCAAATTGCATTTCTACGTAAGTAACTAATTGAAGTAATGGCGCGCCTAAGGACTGAATTTCATGCCGGGGGATATGCCCTGCCACCGGTAGCGTAATCACGTGTAATCTAAATGGTATTACCGGGAACTTACATGCGCGGGTTCTTTCACGGTGGATAATCGCCGTTATCCGGCCAGTGTGATGGACCACCGTCGATGTTTTTCGAGATCTTCGCGGCCACACGGCGCGGCGAAGAGACGAAAGAAAGGATAAAGAGAAGCCGTGCACATATATCGCGATTTTTCTACGGTCAACGACCGCGAGTCCCCGATAATCGGCGGAGTAAAACGAAAAGCGATTATCGGTCAGGATGTAGCAGACGTAATGTCCTGATGAGAAACAGTCCGGTCGAAGGTTGTTTCCTGGGCGAGAAAAAAGACCGGAATGGTAGTCAGGGCGGAAGAAGATGAGAAAGAGGAGGAGGTTGTCGAGGTGGGTCGCCCGCGGCCGTGTCGGTCCCTCCCGAACCGAAGTGAAGGCCGCGGCAAGGAAGACGAAGCGGGAAGGGACAGGAAGGACGGCGGCTGCAAGGGCCGGGAAGAGGAAGAAAGACGAGATCCTCTAGAGAGCAATAAACCCACGGAGGTAGAGGTGACACTAAAACTTTTACACGGATAGCGACCTTTATTTCCATATTGTTCGCAGCCTCAAAGGAACATGGCCGCTTTATTTCTTCCAACGGTTCTCCTTTCGGTATATCCCCGCCCTTTTCTCATTCTCACCCCGGTTCGCCGCAACCTCGCGCCACGAAATTCCGCGGTCCGTGACGTCGCCGGTTTTTGGCAATTTCAACGACTCTCTTTTTCCCTTTTTTCTCCCCTCGCCTGTTTTAAAAAAAAAAACTTCGCAAGTTTCCGCAGAGCTCACGTCCGTGTAATTAAAACTCTCGGCTCGCGCGTTAGGCTACAATGTTCACGCCGTCTTCTATACGCGTGCGGACCTCTAATGGGCAGTTTTTGCTAAGTAGCGATAGCGTGCGGGGAAGACAATACCTTCGCCGTATAGGGAGACATTTTCGACGATATGCGACACATGTAACGAGCTGCAAGCTGCGTTGAGCCGCGACGCAACGCAGTTACTCTTGAACGTCGTTACGTGCAAAGCGTGTGTAATGCGTCGTTCGAGTATTCTCTCGCGTGAAGCAGCGCGCGTTATACGCGTGTACCCGCTTATACACATGATTGCATCGGAACGGTTCCATTTTACGTTGAAACCGCTACTTTTCTCTCATTACCGGGTACCTTTGGAATTTGCAGGCTATTCCGTTTATCGTGTTATTTTTTTACGTATAGGAAAAAAATTTCTTTCTTTTCTTTACAGGCAATTTAAAATTTATTTTATTTTAATAAGAATCTTAGACAGTATCTCAGTAGTCAAAAAAAATTAAAACGTTGTTGAAACATTTTTTTTTTAATCTCAAATTCGGAAAAAGAACGATACTTGTCGATGAAACATTTTATTGTAGAACAATTACACGGATTTAAGTCGCGTATACATTACGTAAATAAAAATAAAAGGTATTTATATTTCTGTGGAGCAAAATTTAATTCTTTTATCAGAAAATTGCGGCGACCGGGACATGACTGGCAAATAATAGCGCTGTAGATAAGGGAAGAGAGAACTTCAATTTTTATACAACACATCCGGCTAACTTTTTAACGAAGTTAATTTTTAATAAAGCCGTGCGCGTGACATTATCCCGAGTGTCTCTTTCAAATAGTTAATTTAGTTTTCCTGCGATCTCCTTTATAATATGTATATATATATATATATATATATATATATTTCTCTGCCGCAGATAAATTAACAATGATAAAATCCTTTGCCGAGGGTTATTATTAAAAGTCGTCAAAGAAAGAGTATTGTTTATCGAAGTTAATCTCGAAAGAGATCAAATTGGATGAGCATAATAATGAAAAGGGTTGATGCTGTTTATTAAAATTTTCTTAAACCCTTTGCGTTGAGAGCAGGGCCGATCTTATCGCGAGATTATTCTATTCTAATAATTCTTTCCGCGTTTCACTGAAATTTTCAAGTTCATCATTCATCTTAAGCTTCATCTTTTTATTCCGCGCGCAGATAAATTATTTATCCCTTTTATTTTATAATAAACCAGCTATCGGTTAAATCACTGCCAATGAAAAGTTATCAGAAATTATTTATTACGCGCGCGGCGAAACCGCGCGACGTCTCCGCGATCGCATTTGTGGCTAGGGCAAGAAATGACGTGGAAAATAGTACTGGCCGCGCATACCGCGCGAAGCCACGTGGAAAATAAGAAAAGTACGAAAATCACGCGCGCGTACCTATATCGCGAGATCGTGCATAAGGAATTCACGACGCAACGTCGCGGTACGCATTGACGATTATGATGATATCACGCTGATCAGGCTATTTTGCATAATAAGAGGTATCGAGTTGGCGAAAGACAGTCCGAGGCACAGGGGGAGGGTTAGTAGGGAGGACATGACGCGCGGGGAACGAGCTTGTGCGTACGTGAAACCAGAGGGAACGACGATAGGGGGAGAGGCCGTGG
Organism: Cardiocondyla obscurior; assembly: GCF_019399895.1. Taxonomy (NCBI): domain Eukaryota; kingdom Metazoa; phylum Arthropoda; class Insecta; order Hymenoptera; family Formicidae; genus Cardiocondyla; species Cardiocondyla obscurior. The sequence continues at coordinate 8,139,768 of NC_091864.1, forward strand.
TGATAGTACATACATGCAAATTTCGTCCTGCGAGAATTCCGACGCGGGAGGCAGGATTGTATCGGATAAGGGCCACCGGCTCCCAGGGCCAATATCAGTCGAACGACAAGAAGAGGGTTGCCGATGGATCCAGACAACGTACCGAGGGGAGGGAGGAAGGGGAAAGTTGCGGGCAGAAAATAAACAGGCACGCGGGTTGGTTTAATCGCGATAAGATATTGCCGCCGCCCGTCCTTATCGCGATCGGTTGCGTACGATAACGAAAATTGTCGCTTGCGCGCGAAACGCGGGACGTGAGTGCTCGCGCGAAATGCGGCGAGATATGTCCCTGACGGAGGAACCGTTTGGCAATGTAAGGGGAACGGAAACAGGGGACAAAACTCCCCATTTTGCCGGGGGATCAAGGCGGATTTAATCGCGAACGTAGCTGTGGGTGGCGGCGCGAAACCCCGAGCCTGATTTCTGGCATTAGGTGGCCCTTTCACCTTTCGCGGGTTACAAATAAGTTTGTTAGCGAAAAACCGAAGGCGAAAATTTCATTATTAGAATCGAGCGATAGAAATAGACTTAAGATGTGCACTCACCTCCTCGTGCTCTTTGTGAAACCGCTCTTTCTTTCGCAGCGCCTCTTGAACTTTGAGCTGAAAAATGTAAGGGGATGGAAGCGTTCTTAAGTTTCGTTTAAAAAGGTTTTATCGACGGTAAAGCGACTTTTGCGTGGAAGTGACTTTGGAGCATTCCAAGTGAATTCAAGAATCACGATTGTAGAAAAGCAAGCGTGGCTTTCGCTTAAGAATTCTAACGTTACCAACGGAAACTTATTGTATGATATTCATCTTTACTTTTCGATAAAAAAAAAAAAAAAACCGGTTTAAGAGTCGTCTCGCAATAACGAAAATATCCCTGATATATTAAAACTTATAATTTAAGCAAATTCCAATTCGGCGATTTTAAAATTATTCAATTTGTAAAATTTACCCTGTGAATGGTTTCTTCGAAGCTATTTGGTTGGCCTCCGTTCATCTGTAGATACCTCAGTCGATCGTAATCTCGGGGATCCACCATTGAACGAAGAATCGTGTGTCCCATGTCCGGTCCAAGACCCAAACCGCTTTGCAAGACACTGTCAGGTGTATCTACCTATAAAAAAAAGAGAAAAACAGCACAGCTGAAATTACTAAAACGAATGCGATTGCATAATTAATTAATTTAACATTATTCACATAAATTCCATTGGCACAATTTTAACGTTCTTAAAAATATTTTTATCTTTACGAATTACTTTCGCGCGATGAATTCAATTAACGCGAGCGGTTGCGAAATAATGAGGGTTCGTAGTCGGAGCATTGATTGCGAATAATCGCTTGTACAAGTCCTCGCAATAGTTTATTCGTGGCGCAAATCTACGCGAATCTACGTGGATACACTGGGATACATTTTCGTAGGTAGATAGATGTAGAATTCCCTTTCATAGAGCATCTCCTATTCTATAGAATGTCGAGCTCCTTAAAAGCGGCTGCCATTTATTCTCGCGACGTTCCTGCCGCTAATGGGGCTCGTGCATAAGATATTCAGGACGCGGCGAGGGTCGCCATGGAGATCGTCAATTTCTCGTTCTTCAGTCCCACGGGAAGAGAGTGAAAAGAAAGAGAGAGAGAAAGGGAAGAGAGAGAAAATACACGGACGTCGTGTATTTTGGAAAAACGTAACGCGAGATTCTAATCGTGTGGACGAAACGGGCGATGTTACGAGCGTTACGTTAAGTTGAATGATTAAGTAGAAGCTCGAGAGTTTCGTTCCCGCGATAACTTGAAGACAAAGCCCTCAAAGTATTTACAAAGGACCACCTCTTCTACGAGATTAGCCTGAGTAGGGAAATTCATCTCCCTTTCCTCACTATTTTAAGAGCGTCTCCGCCGCCGCCGTCTTCGTCGTCGTCGTCGTTTTCGTTATTGCCGCGGCGTCGTCTTACACCGAACTATCGCTGTAGAGGAATGGCTGAAGATGAAAATTATCGCGTTGACACTCCGTAAATGCGGCTTATAGAAATTATTTTATACGATGCCTTCAAGACATCGTTATTAAAGTGGTACAGAGATAACTGGGATTTGTTCTTCAAAAAGAAGAATTTAAATTTTAATTGCAGTCAAATTGATACGTAGTCCACTGGTTTATTACATATTCTATTATTAAAAAAAAAACTGATACTTGATATGCGTCCATATAATCGAAACAATTACAGCCTCCCCGCATTTTTTTTTTTTGCTATAAAAACTTGATAGTCATCTTTTTTTTTTCTTCATAATATTTTTCTTCTACATAATTATGAACCTTCTTTCGTGTCTCGAGTTTACTTCCCTTGTCGAATGAAGAAGCGTCCCGTTGCGAACAAATATCGACCCATAATCGCACGGTAATCTTAATGCCTAAGGAAGAAAAAGCCGTGTTCTGCAGACCCAACGTCGGGACGATTACCTTGCGGTGCGCGATTTAATTAAACCACGTGGTATTTATGTTAAACGGATTAGAACCGTTTGTTTGCGCTTGCAGACTGAGCTTCCTCCACGGTCGCGGCCGTAGCATCCACTAAGCCTGAATAATACCGAGAGACAAGGCTGAGAATTTACGTCGCTCTCCTGTTTACCGGCACGATGTTGACTTTTTCTTTCGGGGCGAGCGGAGATGCGGAATAATCAAAGAAATCCCGAAACCCCCGGAGATGCGTTTTAAACGGCGTCCCTTATCCGCGAATCACTCACGGTAGTCCATGTAATCTTTTGATACGGCGATGTTATCACGGATTATTGTCCTTTACGGTATTGTCCCTTAACGCTATGGAATACGATTACGTATCGCGACGTTTCTTTGTATCAGTTATCTTGGAATTGCGCATCCCGTAATCTATTTATTATATCGTAATCATTTTCCTACCGCGGTATCTCCGCTTTCATTCTTACGCTATCTTTTCCCTCTCAGCCGCAGCTCTCTCGTTCGCGTAATGTAAAATCGAGACGTTTCACGATAATTTGAAAGAGGTCGTGTGTGCTCGATCGAACGACCGGGCAGATTCCCACGCTAATCACGCGCAACGAATACTCCACATAATAACGAGATCCCATTGCGCCTACGTCCCGTGCCCCCCTCGTCGTGAGTTAAGGAGCGCGCGGCGGCCTACAGATACAAATAGCAGTCGCTCCAAGAAACAATTTCACCCATTCATCTACCGCGGTAAGATCGACACGATAATACATCTCGTCTCGGAAACAAATGTTGCGATCGCGAATACGCGAACGCGCGCCGGTAACGCGGCTGATTTCCATCAGTTAGCGTCCGATCTGCCGCGGACTCCGCCGGCCCTTCCGGTCTCTTACGGGGGGACGACCGGCGTAGGGCGCGAAAGATTAAGCGATCGTTCTCCTTCGCCGTTGCGTAAATCACAATAAAACCCGTCGCGGTCGGTACAGCCCAGGAATAAACGGGCGAAACGTACGGCGGGCGTGCAAAGAGATCTGTGTTAGCTCGCTCGGCCGAAGGATGCTGTCCGAAGGGATGGACCGTTCGCGCGCGCGATCGAACGCGAAGAGGCGGGAGAGGTGACGCGAGGGTGGAGAAGGGTCAGGCCAGCGTGTATATTTTTAAGGCTAAGCAGTTAACTGGCCACCTGGGGCGGACTCGCCTTACAGGATCGGTTTATAGCCGCTCTCACTCAGCCGCGCCGTGCCGCCTACCGGTTAATTTATCCCAGCATTGTTATTGCCCCGGCGCGGACCGGGAGAGAAAAAGAGAGGAGCCGCCGCACCTCGCCGAGACAGATGTGCCGCCACGTAGCGTCGTGACAAATGCAATTAAGCATCTCATGACTTCCTGCACCGAGAGAAACCCGTAATCTGGTCATCTAGCCGTAGACTCCTACCGGGGGAACACGCCCCGCGGCATGGGATCGCCGTAACAGGCCGCCGGCTGTTGCACGGAATGCACCTTCGAGACCTTTGTTTGCTCTGCAGCGACAGTGGCCGTTCCTCGGCAGCCGCGCGTTTCGCCTCGTCCGCATCGCTTCCCCGTGCGACCCTTATCGGGATCCGAACCTGATTTACGAACACGGGCCGGTCGAGTAACGGCACCGAGTGACGTTAAACTCCTGCGATTTGTTTCACGGTAATAACTCCGGCGTTTTACGAGAGACACGATAATCGCGCTTAAGGTGTTAGATAAACGAACTGCCGGGGCGCCTAAATGCAGCTCGCGTTGAATGCGTATGCGGTGCTATTGACCCTTTTTTTAATTATGTTAGTAGAAAGACGTATGCGCCGCGTGACAGCCGCGCGCGATTGAATTTACCTCCTCGAAAAACGTGCGGTTAGCCGACCTTTGTGGAACATAACTTAATAAAACTTTTGTAACGACTTCTGGCAAGTTCGTAACTAAAAATAAAAAAGAAAAAAAATTGGTAGAAAAAAAAAAAAAAAAACAAAAAGAAATGTGAGAGCTCCTCGCCGAAAGTTCACGGTCAACGTGCGCGCGGAAGATCTATTAATATAGTAATTATAACTTCTAACATGCGAAACGCGGTTATACAGCCTGTGATTTCGTGGATAAGGTAATATGCAATTTACTCATCCGTCTGCTTGTGGGATCCTGTAGGATCGCCGGCGGACATAGAACCCGCGAATAAGGTTACTACCAGATTCAGCTATGAAGCTGCGTGTAGAATATCGTTTCTGAAGTTACGTGTAATGAGCACGTACGTGCGCTCAATTAAAATAACTATAGATCGCTACCATAACTTGATTAAAGTATATTAATATGCAGTATCGCTCCGCTTTTAAAGATAATCTAATGAATTAATATTAATTTCTCATTCTCTTTCTCTCTCTCTCTCTCTCTCTCTCTCTCTCTCTCTCTCTCTCTCTCTCTCTCTCTCTCTCTCTCATTCTTTCTCCTCTCGTATTACATATTAATATCAATTAAATGTCAATAAGAAATTCACAAAATTTATTCGGTGCGAAATCGAACTAGAGTAGCTACGATTTTCTTCTTTATTTCATTAAAAAAAAATAATGTAAATTATTTATCATTGCTATAAATATAAATTATTTATCTATTAATTTTTTTTCTTAGACAGTTATCAAATACAGAATCATATCTATTGCTGTTTTCAATATTTGATATTTATTAACGGCAGAAAAAAAATTTTATCAAACATATAAATCGTTAGCAATTTCAACGCTGTTTATTTTTCGCATCTCCAATTCACGGTAGTTCTCAGTTTGTATCGATTCGAATAGCGACGCCTCGATAAACAGGCATGCACCGCGAGAGATTCAATCTTGTTTGGAATTCCGCCCAGGTAACGCCGGCGATAGCCCCAACTCTCTGTTATTTCGTACTGCAATACGACGTGACGGCGAAACCCGGGTCTCAATTCCGGTCACGGGCGTAATCACGACACTTAGGTAAAAGCGAACGCTGAGGGCCAAAGTATCCGCGGTGGTCGCGAAAAGAGAAAGAGAGAAGCGTAACGGGGCCCAGCGTCGGTATCAGCGTCCGCATACATACGCGGGCGAAGAGCCAGGTAACCTCCGTTGCGGGCGGGTTGCGGTGGCCACCGATAGTCGCTGTTTATCGATAGGACGAAGCGACTTCGGACACGTCGAAACCGCGGCATGCACCGCCATACAGACGGCGGGCTATTATCGGAATAATTGAAACGTAAAACGTGCCGCGGCCGCAGATGCTTTCCTTTCGCGAGTAAACCGCACGCGCGTCGTCGATTTGACACTGATCGAACGTCTGGACCACGGATAACCTTTGTCGCCGTTAGCGTAATCCGGGGAGTCGCAAACTTTCGGATGAATATTGAATGGCACCGTAGAGAAACTTCCACCCTGACCCCGTGGCCAAACTCGTTGACAATCAAATGGTACATTCAGGTCACGGAAATGATGGTGCCAGTTAAACGAAATGAGATTGCCGCCTTCTGTCCGCTGCGAAAATTGGTACTACGGACAGGTCGCCGGTGTATAAAGGTAATTGAGAAAAAGTAAGAGCGGAACGTGTTTATCTTTTCTACGCTTGTGAGCAGTGAAATAGCTTCGCGCGGTTCTACGTATAAAAAAAAGCGAGTTTTAATTATAATACTTTTAGAAGAATTATGTAGAATTAACCGAATAATCGATTTTTTCGTTGGCATTTTTTTTGTTTTTTCCTTAATTTGCGGTAATTAACTTGCAAACATCAACCGCATATATTTTTACGTTGTTTGTTTCGGGCGAGATATCTCAGAACGGGATTGGTCCCTCCGACAAGTATTGGAAACTGCGTACAATATCGCACATATCACGTGCCAGAAGATAAATGGAGCTTGCGGGAACTGCGCGGCAGTGAATCTTGGGCAAGGTTTACGAACGGAGCAGCGGCACGAGATTATCTGGCACATCGCGAAATCTACGGTGCATTATATAAATTCGGAAACTATTCGATAAAATTCAATCTCGAGGCATATCGCACCAAATATATCGCCCTGATAACAGTACATATATATACGTATATATATATTTAATATATACATATGCGTGTATATACATTTACTGATAATATCGATTCGTTGAACCACAACAGCAATCTTACCTTATATTATATGACATAGAATTACTTTGAGCAAGTAGTTTCGTTCGCAAGTATAATCATGATACTTAGCGAAAACTATGTTAGAAGGATGGAAAGCCGCGGTTATCTCGAAAAGTAGCGCCGGCTGCAATAATATCATTGTGCACATAGGAAAGGAGGTAAGCGGAGCTTGCGAGTAACTACATGGCTCGAGAGTGCTGCGGAAGTTGCTATTTATGAGCTAGTCAGCGCAGAAACTTCGGTTGTGCAGCGCGAAACTCGCGCAAACTCGCGATATGAATGGTTATGATGATGTGGGCGAAAAGATTTTTGATAATGCTCGCAGCGGGGATTGATTTAGGAAAAAGAATTCCTTCCGCGCGGAAGTAACGCGAACGTCGAAATTGGAACGGCGTCTTATCGCAGAAATTTCGCGCGGGTGTTCCCGACACTTGTTCTATTATATACTCCAACGCGAACTTAACGCGATGACAGAGACTCGGTTATCATTTGGAAGGGTGATATCTTTTACGAGCACTTTACAATATTAGTTTCATGCGGAGAGCTTTCCCAAAATAGGCCCTGTAATGCGTAAGACATATCTGTGTCCCGGAAGTGAAAAAATTAACATCATAAAATTGGACGCACGCCATCCGTTTCGCTCTAAAATAAAAGTTTTCAATTTTAAACACTACATGCATCTAACTTCGTAAATTTGCAATTTATAAAATATTATTACTTTATTAAAAATTGTCCCTAAAATTTTATTTAAAAAAAATATTATTTTTATAAACGTTGTAAAAAGAAAAAAAAAAAACTTGTTCCAATTTTCGCAAATAGACGCAAGACCGGCGCAATTAACCGAGTATACAATTCCGTACTGTTAACTTAAATTGATACCCGGCAATTTGGAGTTCCCTCATAAAAGCAGTTCCGTGCGATCTATAATTTAGAGGAGAATTTGTTGAGAAACGCGAAAATAGGGGTAACGACATCGTCGTAAAAGCATTTAGCTCGTGAACGTGTATGCGTATGCAGGTTCGGATTGCGCTTAATAAACGGATATCTATGGAGGGATACGGTGGAATGGTTCGTCGAAGGTCTCACGCGCTTCATCTGGGCGCGTATCTGTTTGAGCGCAGAAACGGGTCCTGCGAGATTCGCCTGATTATTCGGTCATTTGAATCTTAATGCTGATATTGGCAAGAGAATGCGCGACCATTTGCCCTGACAAAGTATACGTGGCAGCTGGTAAGGACGTGGCAGGAGGCGCGCCGGCAAGCTCGGCTGCATATACATACATAATAACGATGCAAAACACTATTTTCGCGAACGTACGCTGTTACATAAATAATAATGATAGAGTTGAAATCTCGATAGGGGAGATATTGTAATAAATTGGTAAGACAGAAAGAGTTGCACGTACACGCGCAGCGTGAAACACGTCGCAATGTGTGTGTAAGAAAACAGAAAAAAAAAAGAAATGCATGAAAGAATTTCCATGAATAAGACGTAAAGTTATGAAAAGGTATATGGATTAATGATAAAAAGTCTGTGTCGCAAATTTGTAAAATGTACTTTTCGTTTTAACGAAGTAAGGAACCGGAGTACTCGTTGAATTAAAAGAATTGAATAGAAAACGCGAGCCGCAAATATTTTTCTTATTTAATTTTCGCGAAAAAGTTCTTCCGTGCTTTCTTTTGCTCGGGGAAAGTTCTTGCGCCTTTCGTCAAATATTGTGCCCGCGGTCTTTAATTTAAACACCGGAATTGTATAGGCGGTGAAATAAGGCGTAAAATCGTGGAGAAGAAGGAAATGTCTCGCGACGTGAATTTTCCAAAAAACACGCTCGTTTCCGAAATGTTCGCCGGCGCGAACTGTGATTAACCGACGATGAAAATAACGCCAATGAAGCGGGAGGAGACGGTACCGCGTATCAAGTCGACTGCGGCGCGTCTAAAATTTAGCTAACGAGACGGGACGTTACGCCGCTGGCATCTAACGACGGGGAAAACGAGTCCCCCGATTATGTCTCGGACGCGATGGGGTGTGGTGAAACGACGACACCTGCGGCAGAAGTCCGGGAAGACGAGTACGTACGAACGAAAGTAAACGATCACCGGCAGAGCGAGCTGGAAAATACGCGTACTAATCGCCGTGCAATTGTACCAGTGGTTGCCTGAGCCCCGGCTTCAATTCCGGTTGAACGAACCGGCATCGCGCGGGCGTGTAATTTTTTTATTTTTCTTTTTTCGTCGTCGCACGAACATAGACCGCGCGATATCGTGAAAATTATCGGCACAGACTGGAGCTAAATACGCTCAAAATACCCGCGAGAACGAACATCTCCTCCAGGCGTTTTGAGCGTCGCTGATACGAGGTCTGTCAAGGCCGTCCGAGTTCGTCTGCGAACATTTGAATTTTAATAGCGGTACTTATGAATGTGAATCCATGTTCTTACTTACTCTGACAAACTGTACTATCTGAAGATACCAGCGGAATGTAGTTTGCAAGACAAACTTCTTGTCGCTCGTTATACTAAATGGACTACCTTTTTTTTCTTTTTCGTTTAGTATTTAGCAAATAAAGATACTCATCGTGTATAAACTATTTCGTGAAAATTGAATAAACGTCGACTGATAATTTTCACGTAATTTATACTTCCCTTAAAGCTTTTAGTTTGTAGAAAATTATATTTATTATTGTAAAAAGTTATATATTTTTATTGCGTTTAAAAAAATGATAGAAGTGAAAGTAAATAGAAAGCGGCATTAAAGTGTCGTTCATCAAACGTGTTCTAAGTTTAAAAATATAAATTGCGAACTATAATATTAAGCTGTCTTATAAATCATATTGTAGAGAAATTTACATAATTGCGGAGAAATCTCGTAGGAAAATTGCAGAGAAACTCACTGTTAAAAAACCTAAACGATAGTTTAACACGACAACAAACGGCAGGAACATGAACTCATTAACCAAGATTGTTATTTCTATTTAATCATTTTATCAATATTCTTCCATTAAAATTGCTGCGTGTTTTATATATTTACATAAATATCGGAAAGTGTACCGTTTTATATCGACTTTCAAAAATTATTTTAAATTACTACGCCTTGTGTCCTCTGCGAGACACGTTCGTATCGTAAAAGGGGAGTGCTTTTTATTTAAGACGGGGGACGAGAAAAGAGCGCCGCGCGAGAAAGAGCGGCGGCAGTGCATCGTTCGATGCAAATGAAACGGCGAGGTCGTGAAAAGAGCCGTAGCCCTCATCAAAATGTTTTGCACGGTGCAGAAGGTGTACGTCATAGATGTGTGCCGCCCGCATGCCGATCATATTTCATGCAAATTTTACACCCCCCGCGGTGAGTGGCTTCGTGGAGCGGGTCGCGAGGTGTGCAACCCACCCACCCCGTTCGCGATTCGCTTCACGAGGACTTTTCTGCGAGCGCGGAAACTTGGAGACCCTCTCGGCTAATTACGAGGGTTATTTCTTCCGCCGCCGACGCACGAAACGCGAAAATTTTCCCGCTACGTAACAGAAAACGCAATTTCCGCATTGCCTCCGCCCCTCCGTCGGTCCCTGCCCATCCCTTTTCGCCGGGCGCGATCTAATTTAATGATAATGAGAGGGAGAGAGAGCCCAACCGTGGTTTATTCCGATTTCATTGCGTGCGAAATGCGGCCATTCCTCCTCCTGTGGCGTGCTGACGCCCGGTGTCCGGACTTTTTCTATCTCATTGGCATCTGGTACTTGTGCCACGCAGTAAAATTTATCCCCGTATAGATAATTATACGTGTTAGTTTAATTAAACTTCGATTATTTAAATCAGCGCGATTATGACTCGCAAATTATCGAACACGATGACGTGGTACGATCTAAACAAGATTTTTCTTCTTCATAATTTTTTTTTTTTTAAGTTATTTGTAATTACAATTTGATTTCAAGAGCGACGCGATTCTCCAGCAACAAAATTGCAGAATAACGCTTATTTATAATCTTGATAAGCGTCGCGACTTCTCTCTATCTATGTATATCAATAATACCCAGAGACTGCAGTAGGTATTGGTGCAACATTTTTCATCGCATTAAAAGAGAATCAAGTTTATTAAAAAACAAAAAAAAAGAAAAGAAAAAAAAGAGAAATAAAGAAAAAACAAAATGCAAATTCAATGCGAGTGTAAGAGATAACCAACGACGGTCTCGCGCGCGCTAAATCGTTCTTTCGAGCACAGCTATGTTTATGAATTGCGGGCAAACAGCTTTAATCCGGGCAAGGACTTTCGATAAGCGGCTTTCTCGAAATATCTTTTTGCCACCCTCGTTTGCGTACGCACGTAACCGACGGCGCAGCTGGTCGCGGTCGCCCGACAAATCGATATCGCCACCGTGCCCGGTCTACGCGTGCACGCGATCGACACGGAGGCGTTCCGCGTGCACGCGATTCGATAATAAATTATCATCGCATTGAGCGCCGTTGAAATAATTCCCACGTGGCGACGATCTCCGTCCGCGGTTCGCGATAATTCGGACGACTCGAGGAGAACGACAACGACCCTTACGCGAGTGGCACGGACGATACGCCGCTCTCCCTTTCTCTCTTTATTTCTCTCTCGTGATTCCGCCGCAATTTCTAGAGCCGGACATCGCGCCGGTATTTATGCGGATCGTATATGCGATTAGAGTTTAATCCTCGCGTGTGGGGAAAATGTTTCGTGCCGCGTCGCCGGTGCAACGCGCGCGGGAAGCGTAATATGAAATTTCGTTAGTGGCAATAAAAAGGAGCGTTTACGTCCCGGCTGAATTGGGTCGTTGTTTTGGAATAATGCCCCATGCGCAAGTCCATAAAAGTCATGTCTACGCGGTCGAATGACGGCGCACAATTGATACGCGGCGTGCACGCGGACATGCATTCGCGGCGCGCGCTGTCTTTTACGACTTGACAATTCCGAAAAGCTACCGCGGTAATCATCCCTCCACCCCTCCCCCCTCCCGTGATGTAAATATCCGCCTGAAAATCGCCATCGCGTAAAAGGGAGAGTGGTCACAAACGAAACTCTCCTCGGCCGCTTATAGCTTCCTCCGTTTATCACTCTCCGCAACTTCCGAAAAATTAAAAATTCAACTACGTATAAAAGAGAAGCGGGCGCTTTCCATTATACCTCGCGGCGCATTAGATTGAATTATTTCCTTTTTTTTTTTCTCTTCACACTTTCCAGTGCACATTATATATAGATTTCAAGGAACATATATTTTACAAATTTTCTATAAAAATGTGAAAAAGCCAGGTTTAACCGCGCTCTTTCTTTGACAAATTTGCGAAAAATGTAATATTTTTTTTTAATACGTGACAGCACGACTTTTATATTGTAATTTGTATAAAATATGTTTTACAGTCTCTCTCTCTATCTTTATCTCTCACTCTCATTAACTTTCACATTAAAATCTTAATTGTAACCTTTCATAATACGCGTTTTAATATCCCAGCAAAAAAGGAACAGTATTCAAATTCGATATTCTTTATGCGCATAAAATTAATTCACTATTTGCTCCGCGTTGTATTGTAATATACGGACGCAAACGAGGTCAAATGTAACACTTAATATATTAGATCCTATCGTTAAAGTTAAAATGCTCTCGCGCCTAAAAGGGAACTAGTTAATCTAATAATGTAGATATGCGCCGGATACCGCATAAATCAGAAAGCGCCGCAGATTTCAGCTCGGAACGATACATAATGCAGAGGCGGAACTTCGTTTCGGGATATAACGAGTACCTTCTTCGGTGTCCCGGAAGCCAAATGTCGATGTTCTTTGCCTTCAATTAGTACCGCAAGATGGTACACAACTTCGGGAAAGTTTCGCGCGATATAATGCGAGCCGCGAGATAAACCTTCCGCGATGATAAAACCAATGCATGGCGCGGGAACATTTGCGGCTTAGTGCGTGTCTGTCGTTATTTAACTGTCGGCATCGCATGCTGCGACTGAAGAGAGAGACGAGTGCTAATTAAATAAGTTCTTTAGACTTATCGAAAAGATAATAGAGACATTATACCGCACGATACCGTATTTTGCGTGTTAATAACGCTTTCTACGCGGATTTCTACTGACACAACTTTAATAAAAAAAAAAAAAAAAAGGGAGAGAAGTTTATGCTAATTAAGAATTATGATTGAAGTTGAGTAAAAGGGGATATTTAGAATCCATAGTAAAATAAAAATTAGATTATTATATTTCTATTTTTCGCACGAGTACATTAATTCTCGACGAGAATTTCTGTTATACACTTAATTTCCCATATCTCCTCTCAGAATGAAATAGCACGTTGATAAAATCGATAGGTATATCAAAACCGATATACGGTTATTCTAACTTTGGGAAATATTGTTTCATACTATTTCAAATAAAAGGGCGAAAGCTGATAAATTTCTTGAAAAATTTCCATCGAATAGATTAAAAAAAAAAAAAAAGAAAAGCGAAATAAAAAAAAAGATATTACGCGATTTTTCGTGCAGCGGCAATTAATACGATTTTTTTTTTAACAGCGAGCTCAATTGAAAATTAACTTAAAATAATTTTCGTTAAATTGCACGATTTCAACCCCCGCTTTTATTTTCGTTTCAAACATTTCATATACGCTGTGATATCAATAAGATATCCGTGCCACGCTTGATCGAACGACTCGCCCGTTTTTAACGAGGAAACTTTTTATACACATTGCACGCCACGGGAATGCATGTACGCCGACGTAACGTCGAAGTAACTTCTGAACAAAGTTAACTTCGGAGATATCATAATCACAAAGCACGCAATACTTATCGCCCGAGTGTATCGGGCGATATCGAGATATCTCCGGACATTCACCAACACGGACGGTCGAGTATAGAAGTCTCTCTTCTCGCGAGGAAGAAACTCGGCGCTAAGAGGATCGCTAGATTAAGATAACGTCCATTCTACTGACATTATTAAAGAGTCGAGAAAAAAAAAATTTTGATATCGCGTTGTACTTGTAATCAAACAAGAGCAAAGTGGCACGAGAGAGATGAAAAAAAAAGTTGAACAAATTGAAAGAAAAAGAAATAAAAAAAAAAGAAAAAAAGGAAGAAGTGAAAAGAGAGAAAAAGACGTTGTTGAGGAAACGTGTACGTGAAAAGTCCGTATCTAAGTATCTGGGATCGCTGAAGAGTCGGGCGAAAATAGCGCGACGGCCGTGGTGAAGAGCGGTGGCGAGGAAAGGACTGAAAAGGACCCGGTCAGGGACCCCGGGGTGCGCGTATACTGATATCTTGTTTAATTAAGCGAACTCCAAAGCGCGCGGCGTCTTGTCGTGGTAAGAAGCCGACCCATTGTGAAGCTCAAAGCCTGCAGTAGCCGTTACTCGCCACCGGAGTGTGGAGAGGAGATTCATTCTCCTCCTCTTCGCCCTTCTCTTCCACTCCTGCTCCTCCGTTCGTGGTCCTTCGACTTTGCGCTAACGAACACCGTAGACGTACGTGTGTACATACGGGCTTTTACGTGTATCGTGTCACCTCGTAGATCGCGCGCGTAAAAGAGATAGAAGGAGAGAAAAAGAAAAAAAGAGACAGATCGGAAAGAGAGCACAGACGCGCGTACTTGTGTGAGTACGTACGAGCGGAACGAGAAGGAAGGACCAAAAATAAAGCATGGAAAAAAAAAAGAAAAAAAAAACGCCGTTGAGAAGAAGTGAGGCGACGTGTTCCGTCCTAATTACGTGCCGCCACCGACTGCATGCTGTTGCCGCGGCTGCTGCCGCTGCGGCATCCACACTGCAGGGCGTCGGAGTCTGCACAGTTAACGAAAGGCGTGGACACTAACGATTCGAATGCTCCGCGGGGAAAAACGAGGGGAACCCATTTCGATCCAAAGTGTAGGAAGAACGACGGCGGAGGATATAACGACTCTCAGCAGATGAACGAAATGTGTCCTCGTTTTGCGCGTATCGCGTCATGTATCTGTTGCTCTTCGTCGTCTATCGTAACATCGTCGTTTCAACATTATCAGTCAGAAAGGTTAGAAATGATACAAAAATTTTATACTGTGTAATTAATTCTTGCTTCAAATTTTATTCGACCTCGGTACATCGCAGATATAAAATTTTTACTTATTCGTTTATTCACTCATTATTTGTTTAACGCAGCATCAGAAAACTTTAGCACAATCTAATATGCGCCTGCAGTGTTGTTCGAAAAGTCGTCTTTGTCGCGGGATCGTATGCGAAGCTAATTAGCGCGGTAATGTAAACGCAGAGACAAGTCAACGAATTCAGATGAATCAAATGCATCGCTAAAATAAAAAAAAAAAGAATTAAAAAATTCCGTCAAGCACGCGGCGTCGTATGAATGAGATCGCGTACATTTTACATGATTTTAACGAGTCGGTGGTTTCTATTCACGAAACTCGGGCGAGCGCTTGAAGATGCTACGCGGCCGATTCAAGGCTAGACGGAGAGATACTCCCATTCGCATTCCGTAATCATTATTTTGTGGTCTACGCGGATACATTCGTTAATTGAAACAACCGGAGGTCCTCGTCTCGCCAGTGCTCAAACGGAAGAATCACAAAAGCCGTGACATTGTGGCCTTCGTTGGCGCGAGACACGACGACGGTGAGATGCGGAGGCTTTTCTGCGCGCGAGGGTGACGTTCGAAAGGGTGGCGAGCAAGTGAAAGTTCAAGGGTGACGACACGAGGGTGTCGCGCAACATCGATCGCACCTGAAACATCCACCTTTCGCGGTCCGCTCATCCTTCGTTTTCTTTCCTGCGCGGCCCCCACAGGTCTGTCTCTCTTTTCTCGCGGCCGTTCATCGACCGTCGGCGCAGGTATCCGGGATCCTCTTTTAACGCCCTTCGCACCCCTCGGGCGCAAAATACACGTGCGTCCCTCACACGTGCGACACGCGTTTGCGTAAGCGCGTGTTCCACGCCGACGCTCCTATACGCGTCTTTACACCAGAACCCGGCGACATCCAATTGTCCCGGGAATTACTGAATGAATAAGTTACACGGCAACTTTAACGCCGGCTAAAAAGCCCCATCAAGTTTAATTAATTTCTCGTGAAGTCAGTTTCTTGTTGATCCTGCTGAAGGGGCCTTTCGTAATGGGTTCTTTTCTCGGACTAGTATTAGGGCTTTCACGGTAATTATAATGTACATCGTGTACTAGGTACCGAGACATGAGACGTTAAATAATATATAATTATATAAAGTACATCGAGAAGTATGCGAATGTCAGAACTTATTGCAGCTACGTATCTTAAATAATTCAATTCAATTTTAATATTTAATTAGTATATCCAGGCAAAGACGGTACTTCCACCGGGTCGTACTCGATCTCGACATAAGAAATTGGCTACGATGTAAAGCGAGGTCCTTTTGATTCTTCGATCGCTCCGAAATTACAATTAAATCGAACAAGACTAGCAGGCAGGTAGCCGGGGGGAAGGGAGGAGGGTGGGATGAGCGAGCGCGAGCCTACGTGCCGCGCGCTAGGTATATTCCCCCACCATTCTCACTCCCGCTTTGTCCTTCTCCAGCGGTCGCGCGCGCACACACGTACTACACACTGCACAGCAAGCACGTGTCTCCGTACAGGAAGTAATATTCATTTGCGTATTGCGTGCAACGAAAACCGCCCGGTACGAGAATTATCTTCTCCTTCTCATTCTCCGTATGAGGAAAGCACGTGTGAGTGTATCTTCTTTCCGTAAAATAAGTTATATCCTTACGCGTTTGTTTCTACGACGTAATCTTTTTATTTAAGAAGTGTTGCGTGGACTCGTGCAGCTTTAACTAATTATCTGGACTTTTTGTTTGCAGGGACCAGTGCGAGGACGGAGTCGAGACGGCCTGCGAGGAAGCTGATCACTCAGACGGGAGGTCTGGCATTCTGAGAGGAGGAGGAGGTCCAGGAGGGACATCATGCATCGGCGGAGCAACTCCAAGGTAAGTATCACTTGCTCTTTACACGAAAGTAACAGCTATCTCGTTTAGATAATAAATAACTATATTTTTAATTATTTAATTTGATTAATTAACTTAGGCGCGTATACATCTTTTTTTTACAGTAAATATTTTTTTAAACATTTTTATAATGAAATCTTATACTTTTTTGTTGCAGGATCATCGTTTAAAGTGTCGTTAATCGTCGATAATCGAATTAACGAACCACGGTCGGGGTTCGTCGCGAATACCGCAAAAGTAATCGCGCGTCCGAAATTTATTATATTAATTTTTTAAACGGGAGTGCCGCCAGGGTCGGTCGTATAATTTTAATCAACTATTCGCGCGCGTATTCGGGAGTGTCGCGAGTGACTTGTGCGCGGAAGGATGACTCGACACGTTCCATCTGAGAGGAGGAGCAGGCTCGGGATGGGCATCCTGCATCGGCGGAGCAACTTTTAGGTAAGCATCAATTTTTTAAATAAAATTTTTATAAAAAAAAAACTTTTACCTTTTTTTTATTAATTTTATTAACTGATACATTGGCATGTCTACATTAATATTTTCTTTTTTATGTTACAGTCACCGGCAGAATTCGACAACTCCGCTGAAGCAGATTGGTAAGTCGAATGATTTATTTTTCATAGTTTGTTACTGGAGTCTCTTGTACCGATAACATGTCGTCGACTATAGATTGTATAAAAATTATTAAAAGTAATTAATATCCTCAATTATAATAACGCGCACAAATTAGGACAATTAAAAAAATATTGCACGCAAAGCGTGCGCATAATTTCTTCTAATAAATAACAAAAGTATAATAAATATGAGATAAAATAATAAAACATTATTAATCAATCGTTAAAAAAAAAAAAGGAAAAAAATTACCCGCGAAACCGTAAAAGAAAAACAACGTTTAAATAATTATTCTTTAACTATTTCTCGATTAACATTTCATCGTCGCGTCTGCGAATCGTTTAGCTGGTCGCTTGGCGTAAGGTAGAAAGCGAAGCTCGTTCGGCGCGCGGAGATGAAGAAACCATAACGCGGTAGCGAAGTGAATTAGACGATGTAACAGAGGTGCCCCGGGTCGCACACTACCGCGGCCAATGAATATGAAACAGTCATTAGCGCGCCAATCCGGAATCACTTAAGTGCGCACAGAGTACCAGATCGTAGAGGGAAAACGGGAAGCGCGGGGAGGCGTAGGAAGAAGTGAGAGAGGCGTCGGAGGCTAGGTGCATTGAAATGCATTGCTGCGGGCCGTCGACGAGGCCACTGTCGAGCCGTATGGAACAGGCGCTCGCGGCGCCTATCCCAGGAATACGATCGTCCCACGAAACGGGAACGCGCACATGAGCCCGGCGCTCCTGTCCCGGCGATAAGATCGGGCGCGTTTGTCGGCTTTATTGGCCGGTTGCGGGCCACCGATAACGCAAGATTGCATTACGACCATAAAGTCGCGCATCTCGCTTGGCGTATCCGCGTAAAGCTCTATCGTCCGCGATGGCGACGCGCTCCCCAGGGCGGTTGGATGCTGGGAACGAAACGCTGGGCCGTGATGACCGGACAGCGAGAGCGGCTGCAGCGGCACGTACCTACCGGTTAAACAATTTCGCTTTACGATCGAAAAACGTCGCCTTAGGGGGAAGAGCGATCGATTCCTGAAACGAGGAACGTGCCCCCAGCTAGACGTGTCGCGCGCGCTGGCAAACGAAATAAATCGGGCGATTGTGAACCCGTGAAGCTTGTCGACGGGTGCTAATCTATCGCAGGACACGGAAGATGAAAAATTTCAACGTGCGCGCAGCTAATTATATAAAATGCCCGAAGAAAACCAATTGAGTGCCCCGCGATCGTACGCGTCGTGTAACGAACTTCGGTCTTCAATAACCGCAACGTATTTCCGAACGTAAACTTATTTGAGAGACGGGGCACGAAATTCGATTTTATATTTTATTCGGTTACGGCACAGTTTAATTCTTTTATCCCGACTATTCCGGATTATTCTTCTCGCACGCCAGGTTTATTTGAACGCTCTCCGCAGCTGCCTCGGACTTTGAAATTTTCCCGAGGATTTGCTTATGGAAGCGCGTAGGTCGCGGGTCGATCGTGCCCCCGTTCGCTCTTTCCGACCCTCTTTTATCCCGAGGCTAATTCAAACGGGGGTGGTTCCTCGAGATGCATTACCGGTTAACCCTGGGCTGTCGTAGATCTACTTAACTGCGCCCGTAAGTTTTTCGAACTACCTCGTTGCCGCGGCATCGCAATGTGCCCGCGGTGTAAAAGCGGTTCGACTTTCGGTCGATACGAGCTCCCTACGTACGCGGATATATCGGAACGTTTCGCAAGTAGAAAGGACTTTGGCTGTATCGCTTTTAAGCAGGGCAAAAACTCCTCGGATCGAAACGCTGCGAGAAAATCGGCTTAATTGCACGCGCTGTCCGTCGCATTTCCGTACCCTCCGTAATTAAGAGAATCCGAGAGAGAAAAAAAAAAAAAAAACGAGATACGGATAGAGAGGTAACTGTTCGTTTCGACGATCTGATCTTTACCTCTACCATTTTCTCTATCGCCCGGACACTTTATATTCGCGGAAAATCAGCTTTAACGAAATTCCGACCGGCTGATATAATTCACGTAGCAGCGTAGCCGTTCGGGCAGGGTATAACCGGAGGCACTGCAAGTGCCGGCAGGCACGATGGCCCGGCACCGTGCCGGCGATGTAAATGACGCCGTAATGCACTCAGCCAAGAGAGAGAAAGAGAGATACACGGTTGACGATACCGTTAGTAAGTAATACGCGCCATCCCGAGTAAAGTAGCCCTTACCGAGAGAACGAGGACGGATGAGAAAAAGGGGCCGAGTCGAAAGGGACTGAATTATTGTTAAAGGGAGGGACTCGAGGGAGAAGAGATCCGGTATATTTTTTATCTTAATGGCATTACACAGTTCTACGCTTAGCGTGCGATGGCTCGCCTCGGCTCGTCGCGAATGTATTCCTCTCGCTTCGCGATTACGATGGCGCGGCTATGAAGCTTTCCTACCGTCGTTCACCGGCGAACGAGGCTTCCCGAAAATAAAACTTAAAATAGGAGAATTATTACGGCGATTCACTTTTAAGAGGATTCATCGAAAGATTCATTGCGGGGGAAACGAAGCCGTGTTGCGCCACGTGACGCGACTTTTCGAACCACCGCCGTGAGCCATGATGCACGCTCGAAAATTAAATTAGGATGTCTGGTTGCCACCGACGTCGTGCGAACCCGGTGAGATTGGATTGGCTTACTGGAGGCGAACGTAGGGATATATTTCTCGTGCGTGGCGGAGTCTGCCAAGTTTATCGACATGCATCGTATTACAGTTGATGTACTTCGATTACCTCGCTTGTGGCACTTTATTAAAAAAAAAAAATTAAAAAAATAAAAACAGAAAAAAAAAATAAATTAAAACACGCATCCGCATAAAAGCGAATATCAATTGCGATTTCGTAAAAAGTAAACGGGCGTAAATTTAAATTTAATAAAATTTTTTATTCTATTTTCTTTTTGAAACATCCAATTTAATCCTATCTTTATTTGCGGAGCCATTGTCGCAGAGGAAATACTTTCTTAGCAGTAGCTCGGGTCACGGGGTTAACAGCTGACTGTATTTCACGCCCCCATCGACCTTAGTATTAGCATATAAAGCGAGGTGATTCGTCTTATTTACGTTTGGGTACCTTCTTCCGTCGAATGTTTGCAGGCCTCGCCGCGAATAATTATCCTGTTTAAGAATCTACTTTCTTTGATCGCCGCTGTTATTTTTAAAGAGAGCTTCTAAGGCACTCGCGCATGTTTAAAGCCCAGAGGTCCATTTAGTCGCAACTCTTCCATTATAATAATTTTGAGAATACGAAATTACGAGTTCGCGCTAGAGACGATCAAAAGTTACCTTCGAATATCGTTTCATAAAAAATTCGCAAACTTTAACTAACTGCCGAAATTCATATATACGTATATGCAGCCATATGCAACTACACATACTTCTACTTTTTCCGACTCAATCACCTTGTCTATGAAACTTATTAAAAAAAAAAAAAAAAAGAGAACGCACTATTCTCTCCATGCACTGGAAATAGGTTGGAGTAGCTACGAGCTACTTTCGATTCGCTCTAAACCACTTTAAATTTACATATCTTTGCCGGCGGCCTTTGTACATCGCGTGCTTACTCATCGAGAGCACGCTATCCATTATAATAAAAAGCGCATCGCTCGTTGTTGTCTTTCTCCTTTTTGGCGAGAAATCTCACGGTAATATTCGACATCCACGGGAGGTGTAGGAGAAAAAGGCGGACGAGCTTCGAGTGCCGTGTCACAGCCTCCGTGATGTATCTCGCGCGTATTTTCGTTAATGCGACCCCGTTCCCCTCGCTACGTAACGACCCGCGGCGCATTTCGATAGCGCGATTTTCAGGGCGACGATGACACCGAGCATGCCGAGTCAATACCGAAAACGCGAATCAGCCGTGCGATAACATCTGTACCGCGTACGGCGGATCGGCGCGAAAGAGATACTTCCGCGTGGATGGGATAAAATTTCAGGAATGCTCGACGCGAGTTCTTCAAGCGTCGAGAAAAAAGCGAAGCGCAGTTATTTTCGCAGTAGTTTCGCAAAGATCTCGCGCGTCTCTCGTGGTATCTCGCGTGTCACGAGTGCTCGTTAAAGAATAAAAGAAGACATCGAGCAAGATAAATGCACCTCCGTTTGCGGTGCAGTTTCCCTTTTATATTTAAGGACATTGTTTGCACGTTCGTGCGCCCATCGCGGCATTGAAATTACGCAACGATTAAAGGAAATGTCATCAGAAAATACGCTGTTCGCGCTCAAGCCCTTCCCTCCTCAAGCCGCGCTCCTTTGTAGAATGTTATCCGATTTGTAGAAGTTACGTGTTAAGCTTGAAACGCAATCTCCTGAAACGTGACCAGACTACCAGGTTAGATTTATGTTCACGTCAATCACGAAACGCATATTAATTCTTGCCAGATCCAACATCGGATTTCCCTCTGACAAGCGGCACGACTGAGTCTTTAATAACGGTTTCGGGAAGTCTTGACGTTGCCTCGCAAACATTTTTTTTTTTTTTACGCTGTCAAAACGTTATTTCTAATACTTTCATAAACGTTTCCTCTCGAAAGTGGAATTCAGACTACACCTCAATCGCGTTGCATTTATGACGTCCCGTTAAAGATTTTATGACGATCCCGATATCAAGCGCGATAAAAGTACGCCGGATCTTTAATCCTGGGAGAGGATATTCCTCCCTACTTTGCTTGAACAATAAAGTTTGATCTCACGACACTTTGCGAGATAAAGTAAAGAACGGTCGGACGTAACGCGGGGAAGTTTTGCACGTTTCGCGCGGAGTTGTTACTTTCGTAATTAGGGTGGCGTCGCGCGGGGCTCGATCGGCGCGTGCCTCTGATTGAAAGATAATTAAAAATTTTCACCGCGCTACAAGCGCCCGAAGTATCCGTACGTCATCAGTCGCCGGAACGACCTATCAACCCGGACAACTGCAACGGTGCGAGTCCACGGCGTTGCAGTTGCGGTCACGCGAATCGCTCGACGTTCGCGGTGAGTACGCCATTAGATTCCCATCTGGACGCGCGCTACTACCACTGACAGCAGTCAGGCCCAAACAAGACGAATGACGCGGTGCGGTCGGTCGCAGTCGTGTCGACGTTACAGTCGCGATGGACGGGAGGCACGTAGGATACGCGGGTCGGTGCACGGGAGAAGCGGTTCGTACGCCCGCTGACAGGCCGCGATATTCCATCTGGCGGAATCGCATCCTCGGAGAACTCGTCGGACGTGGCCGGCTGACCCATCACAGTCGCGGCCGGCGATCGTTGCTGGTAGCGATACTCGGCCGCGGCTGAGCAATTCGCTCCCTCTCGTTCTCTCTCTCACTCTCATCGACCACTGTGGCTAGTGGAACCACCAGACCCGGTGGTCCACGTCAAGAGGAAGAGGACGAGAGGGAATAGAGGCCGAAGAAGAGAGCCGCGGCAAGAGAGATGATCAAAGCCCCGTCCGCATGTCAAATGGAGAGTCCGACCTCTCCGTTGCAGCATTGGTTGGCCAACTCAGATGATCCCCCGCTACCGCCGAATAACCTTTCGCTTCCTGGCGTATCTCAGTCTCGCAGTCACTCTCACCGTCTCATTTCCTCCCGCAGCGTTTCCTTCTTCTTCCTCGCCACCTTCGTCACCTCTGAAATCGCTGCGGCGGCAATGGAAACCGCAGTCTCGCTGCGACGACCTCCGTGTACGTCGTGTATCGGCCGCGCTTCGTACCCGCCGGCATAATTCAATTTTCGTCACGGTGGATGCCGCCGGTTCGTTTCGCCGCCGGTTCGTCCTTCTTTCACCCTCGAGTGCATCGACTTCTCGCGGCGCGATCTAGCCCTAGACACCCGGCCGCGTAGAAAAACGACGCCGGCTGCGAGGAGATCGTTTTCTTTTTGAAAGCGAGCGCCACGGCTGGCTCGTACTAAGCATTGTCGAGAGAAAATTTTCATTTCAAGTGCTATCGACGTTCGGGCACCTTCCGAGGCGCGCACGCTGCATACATTTATCCGCGCGACGTACCTGTTGTACCCGAGCAACGGAAAAGAGAGCGATCGCTACTCTTGAACTTTGTAACATGAATAAACCTCTATCGACCTTTATAAACTCAACCTTTATTCCCGAGGACCTTTTTATTATACTGGAATCGCTTCATACGTACGCCAAGGTCCGTAAAAAATATTTAAAAATATATTATAGGCCTATTTTGTAAAATAATTTAGCGACAAATGATGGAAGCATTAAATATATTTTATTAAATCCTAACGCTTAGCTAAAGATGTCAGGTTTGCGAAAACATTGCTGGAAATCGCTTATGCATTCGATCGTTTATTATAATTGAAAGAGTTGCGATAAAAGTTTCG
This sequence comes from Cardiocondyla obscurior, assembly GCF_019399895.1. NCBI lineage: Eukaryota > Metazoa > Arthropoda > Insecta > Hymenoptera > Formicidae > Cardiocondyla > Cardiocondyla obscurior. The sequence continues at coordinate 8,163,307 of NC_091864.1, forward strand.
AAAAAAAAAAGAAAAAAAAAAGAAGAGAGAAGCGAAGGGAATCTTAATTAAATTCCGCCGGTATTTGTTTCGGCAGCTTTCGTGTTTGCATAATAAATAGAAGCGCTCTCATACGATATTGTGAAAACTTGGCGAATTTCTCGCCGCGTTTCTCTTCAGCTCGCGCGCGCCCGGCGAAGAAGATAAAATCCATTTCCTCTCTGGTTCATGTATCCATACGGGTTCGCAGCGTCGCTGAAAAATACGCCGTTCACTTTATCGCCGGGCGTAACGCAAACACATTTTTCCGAATTGCATACGCATAAATTTACCTGCACGGGTCAACGAGTTAACGTTCTCTGTTCGAAGATGCATTTACGCTCTAAATTCGAATACTGCCGCGGTGGACACGTATATACGCGCGCCCGGAAGTGTGTGCCGGCCCACACGAATACGAAACACGCGCGCGGACGTGTATGTTTTAAACCAAGCGTGGGAATCTCATTGCTGGCACTTGCAGACTCACCGGCTGCCCGCATTATGCACGGATGCGAGCGCGTGCACACACAACCGACGTGGCTCCGTGCATGCGGACGAAATACGCATACAGAGATCAAGAGCAACTCAACCTCGGCTTGTTTGCCGTTAATACACGAAAGCGATGCTACCGACGTGTGTCAGTATGCGTGCCTCCGGGAAATGTTCATTTACAGGAAACTTTTCATCCGATACTCGCCACCGGTTTATAATTTTAAGCTTTGTTTACCTTCGAGATTTATTTACAGAAATCACGCGTCCCGGGATATAACGTGCGTACACGCGTACGATACGAAATATTACACTCGGAAATTTTGCTGAAATTTCGAAAAACCTGACGGAAAAACCGGGCACAGCTGCAGTTGTGATTTATCAATGCACCTCGCGGGCGTAATTTCCATCATTTGCAGCTATCAGTATAAGATATGCAGGTTGCGATCTTTTTGTCCGAAATTTCGTTCATGCAAAAAAAAAAAAAAAACCAGACAATACCGATAATAACGCTTCACGAAAGTCGTATAAAATTAATATCGAATAAATCGCTTTGCGGCATTTTGTCATTTAAATCGAAATTGCATTTAAATTCATCGCGCGAATTAAAATCTAAAATATCCGCTTCCGTTGTTACAGGCTTCCGTTATCGAGATGGCTCGCGAGTTTCGGAATCGATAAGCGCAACTATAATTTGATTACACTAATTAATACGAAAATAATTGTCTCGTGGCATTTTGTCAGCTGCATTTCAATCGAAATTGAGTCTATTGTGCGAAACCGAAAATACCCACTTCCATGGTTTCAGGTTTCCGCTATTGAGATGCCTCGTGCGCCCAGAATCGATAAGGGTGACTATAATTTAATTATACTAATCGTGTCGCGGTGCAGCAAGCTGCATTAAAAGTAATCCTTAAGCTAGCGTAAAAAAAAAAAAAATAGAAAAAATTATCCGACTAAAATTTCATTACGAGCGATACGAACCGCAGTCCCCGAGCTTATTCTACGATATCTCAGAATATAATACATACATATGTAATACGTACATATATATACATATATCAGGCGACTAATCTACGGATAAAATTAGATGCGTCCGCGACGGCAGGCCACGTGGGACACCAAGTCGTCGACGGAGGTTAACAAATTGGCGGCACATGGGAAATCTTAGGTGTCTACTTCTTCAGCGGTACTTACAGATGCATGGAACTCTTACTTTTCGCGTTGGAAATGTATAGAATTTCCCACGTGCCGCGTGCAGCGCGCGTTACCTCCATTCTTCAGGCTCGGGAATCAATTCAAAATTTATTTAAATGTCCGAGCGCATTCGATATGTACATGTAATTGCCATTAAATAATATCTTGACGCAATGGAGAAACGAAAGATTCATGCGCAGCGCGGACATAATTATTTTGATTATCCATACTGGCCGCGAAGCGGAAATAGATTATTGAAGACAATAATTCCGCAATAATGTATGTAGTAGCTAGTAATTGGCGTTGTTTGACATTATTGTTCAACATTAGCCATTTGAATCATTCACAGCAATCCGCAAAATAGGTCCCTTGCGATAATTGCGGTTTATTATAACAATTTCCCAAACGAGCCCCGAGTAATAGAATCGCGGGAGGGAAAAAGAACAAAAATTTAGAAATGTGGAATTTTTCTGAAAATTCGGAGAGCCACAATCTTTTTCCGGTTGAATGACTGTTCGGGAGGGGAAAAAAAATATATATATACATATATATATAGTTTTCATCAATATTTTTTAATTGCAATTTGCTGTGGTCGAGATCGAATAAATGGACGAGAAGGAAAAAACGGAGGAATTGCCCTATCATCGTGCGCGCTGTAAATCGAATTGTTGCACCGTATAGGATTACGCGTGCCACGCGTGCATCTCCCATGCACCGCAAAACGATTAACAGCAGCTTTTTTTGTTTTTGTTTTAATTGGTTATATTTTTTACGGAATTTGACAGAGAATCTTTTACCAAACAAAACGGGAGAGCTCGCTGGAATCGCACTAACCCGCGATTACGCACGTCGCGATCTTTATTGACGGAACTTTAGGAATTACAAAAATTGTTTTTATATATAATTTTTAATATCGTGTGAATTGTAAGCTTACTCTTTGAGGAACACCCATCCTTGCGCGGCCGTGCCTGGGAGAGCCTTGCGTTTGCTGACCTTGTTTCTCTTTTCTGTGCGTTTTTAATCCTCGTAACAGCCTCGAAAACGTAGTCTTCTTCTTGCTCGTATTTTGCCCTTGTTCTGCAAAACATGAAACAGTGCAAATAATTAAAAAAATGAATTTAAAGCAATAACGGAATATAGATTTAATGAATAATAAGGTATCTTTTGAGGAGAAAAATATTTTCTCGATTATTAACGCACAATAATTATTTATCAATTTCTATTTATTTATTTATTTATTTCTTATTTTGTTTGATTTCGCGCTCATTAAAATAAAGAATTATCCTTTTGCAATTTAAATTGACCGATTTTACCGATACGCTTTAAAACCGTATCGTTTATTCGATGAAAAATTTAGAATGCAACTGATTAAAAATGAACAATCGTACGTGCAAATGAAAATTTATGTTTCAATTATTTTGCAATACTTGCACAAACAGAATCGATGATATGACATTACATTTAACGTCAGGACGAAAATAAAAAAAAAAGGTCTGAATATTACAATATTAAAATGTCAAAGACACAGCTGGCAGGTGAAATTTTTTCGATTTTTATTCCGCGAACTACTTCGGAAAGGACAGTAAAATCAGAAGTCAAGTCGAGAGAATAAATTAGAAAGAAAGCAGACTTTCTTATCAATTCGGAATAATAGAATCAGTTCGGGAGACCGAATACTTTTGCTTCATATACTTTCTATTTTCTCCGTAGAAACGAATTGACGAATCTATTAATTTTCATTTTTATAATTTTGTCACGAGCCTTTTAAAAATTCATATTTCCGACCTGTCAGTTTTTTGTAAACGCCCCGGATAGAAGTAACCTAAATATTCCAATTAAGTTTTCTATATCGGACGGCAGAGTATGTCGTTGGCTTAATTTGCTCTCTCATAAATTATATATCGCCGTTTCCGATTAGACTTGCAACACCCATTTATTGATAAGCGATAAAACGTCTGGCGAATCAATACGGACAGATTTCTATAAATACGCGCTTGTACTTATTGCATTTTATTAAATGGCTATCGCGGTTTAGCTAACCACATTTGCATTGATTAATCTTTAATGAAATATCTTCGGCGCTGCCGGTGTGGACGGACGCGTTCGCGAATTACGCCGGACAAAAGCGAGCTGACATTTAATGATGCGTGAGGATCTTTCTGAAATTTCCAATTTTAGTGGCCGTGCCTGCCGCTACCAATCTCGCAAATCGAATAAATCTGGGTTGCCCACAGCATCGCTGTTCATTAACGGATAATTCAGATATGCCGATTAGTTATTCGATCGCTCCCTCACAACATCGACATATTGTGTTAGTGCCGGCGCATTCGTTTATTAGTACTGTCATAGCGCCGCCTAATTAGCAGCCTTTACGACGCGGGCGGTAGTTAGAACGAATTATCGAGCTTTCAACTAAACGGTCACCGTCAAAGTACTTCTAGGCTTTCGTAAATTAACTATTACATCTATAAACAGGGTAAATATTAACTGCCCATTTTTTTTTACCGTTCAAAAGAAATATTACGACTTAAATAATAGTCTTAAACTATTAATGAGTTTCATAAATTTTGCATTCATATTAATTAGGCAAACTAAAAATTGAATTAAAAGTAAGCGCTGATTACGCGCATATTTGCAAAAAACACGTCGCAAAGGAGGGCTAATAAAAGGTACTAATATCGTTGAGATCGTTACAAAGCATCTAGTTACGTCGTAGCGCGCGTAATTACAACGGTATCGTTAGTTGAACAGCGTTCCGATAGCGATAGTATTACAAAATGAAGTTAATGCGAGCGGGTGGCAAACTAAATTTTCCCCGACCGGGCGACAAAGTGTTTATCGGGTGGTTACTATTGGTTACGACATCCGAGTCGACATAACCAGTGATATCGTGATTTAATCAAGGACCATCGTAAAGCAATAATTAATGCCGCGCTGTATCGATTTCGGGCGAAGCGACGCGTTAGGACAGCGTAACGTGTTAATTAGGAGGCGGCGGTGGGAGAGGTACGAGTGGCTATTATGCATGCACGTATTTACGTAGAAAATTATTCGCGCGAGGAGGGAAAACGAATTAACGTTGCCGCGCAATTATTACAGCCCGCATTTTGCAGCGCGGGCGTCCGCTGTTTCCGCAATAATGGCATCACGCTGCCGCGGAAGCTGCTCCGCGCGGACGACAAACATTAAACGAGGCTTTAATATTTTTTAAATCGGTCTCTCGCAAGCTAGATTCGTTAAGTTGGACTACCCCCGAATGATCGCGCGGTATAATAATCGCACATTTCTTCCTTCACGAAACGTCAGTCAGGATACTTAATCGCAATTTTTTTTTTCTTTTTTTTTTTTCTTTACTATGAATATTCCATATGATTTTCTTATACGGACCGCGTTACTTCTAACAAATTGATTAAACTAATCACCCGTCGCTCGCACGTAAATCGATTCGTTTCTTCACGACCGCAATTAAGACGAGTTACAAGGACCTTCTGGTGCACTCCAGTGCATCACTGTATGCGGGTTAACGGATCGCCACGCGGCAGAGGGAGCGAATCCCGGACGATTCGTTCACTGACAAAGGATTTCCAGGAGCCGCAGGAAATACCGGGGGCTAATTTCCGAAATCGTACCAGCTGCAGCGACGAGCGCGCCCATTCCCTCACCCGCGCCGCGAGAAAGCGGGCGGGTACCATCCATGAATTCCCCGGAAGCCGCTATTATTCTAGAGAAGATCGTACGTATTTTACCCACCGCGACGGTGGCGGGGCGCGGAGGGGCGTACTAGCGATATGGGCAAAGAATACAAGAGACTCGCGGGACCGCGGGAGTTGGAATGTCGTCCCGTAATATTGGAAATATATCGCCCGGGTTGTAACCACAAGTCATGTTCAATCGAATGAATCGTATGGAATAAAAATAAACCTGCCTACGCCGAAGAGACGGCGAAGGTCCAATACCCTCTCCGGGCGGCGGCCGTGGGTTACGCGCGAGTGAACGCGGTGGAGGAAGAAGTTCGAGGTAGAGGAAGACACCGGAGGGAAAGAAAGAGAGAGAGAGAGAGAGAGAGAGAGAGAGAGAGAGAGAGAGAAAGAGAGAAGACCCGCCGGAGGGTAGACAGCCCAAGAGTCGACAGCCGTGAGGAGGGAACGAGCGTGAGACGGAGGGAGCTCAAGGGGGATCGAACAAATGTTCCGGCGGCACATGCATCAAATCCTGAAGTTGCGTGAGAGATGGAGTCCCTGCTTGCTCAGCGGCGGGCCGCGATAAAACGGCCGGGCCGAGTTCACCCTCTTCATCGTCGTCGTTGTCGTCGACGCCCGGCTCCGAGTCGAAATGAAGTGTTCGAGCCGGTACTTAGCGTGTGCCAGAGGAACGCGTATAAAAATTACCCGACACCTTACGTTGAGATAAAATCCGTGCGCACTCGATTTAACAAGCACTAATAGAAGCTTCCTTCTTATTTACACTTCTTTTTTTTTTTTAATAAAATTCTATGGAATTAAATTCGCAATAATTATCTGTGACGTTTCGTGCAAGCGATCAATGTCGGATCGATGTTTGCAAGCACCTATCTCGCAGACGTCGATACGAGCATTCCCATCGCGAAGGAAGTTCGACAAGGGTAACAGCTGACGGGCTGTGCGGGAAATTGAGACGAGAAGGAAACGGAAAGGAGATCCTAGAAAGGGAAGAAAATACGGAGCTCACTGCTTGACGAAATTTCGGTTGCAAATTTTGTCGTCGTCTTTGAGTACTTACTTTCAGTTACTGCGTTTTGCAAAAGTATCCAAGTTAAGAAAAAATAATTAACAAAGTCTAGCTTTTCATTTATAAAAATAATATATTTTTCGCATAAGATTAATATAATTCAATATAACCGAGCTTTATTATATCTCTTTCTCTCTCTGTCATTTTTTTCTGTTAGCGTGTATTCAAGCTCTCCGACAATTATTAACCATGATTATGATAACATCCCAGAAATTGCTTCGCTGTATCTCCGTGCAAAGGCATAAACGTACGTCGTTCCGGCGGCGATGTTGAGAAATAAAGGGAAACGAGAGAGAGAGAGAGAGAGAGACGGTGGATGTAGAAGTAAGAGCAAAGTGAGACACGGGGAGAATAGCTGCACCGAAAGACAAATACGGCGCCAGACTCGGTTACGTTACAGCTGGCTGCATCCGCGCACGACACTCTCCACGCCAGCTCCGGATCTCGCTCTCTTATTCCTTTCCCGTTTTACAGAGGCCGCCAATCCTCCGTCTCTGTCCCTCCCGACACGAACTGTAGATTGTAAGTATGTACCCTTCGAGCTTACGCAAAGGTGGACACGAAAAATTATCCAATCCCCGAGATTCCGCCTTGGAACACGTTTTATCTTGGTTTCGCGCGTCGGTTGCGAATTTCCTTCCAAGCGTGGATTTAAACGTCAACACGCATAATTACTTTGTTCTCATTTTAATTAAAAAAAAAAAAAAAAAATGCAATATTTCTCTCCGTTCGTTTTTACAGAAATACATTTTGATGATGCGATTACTCTTAAACACGATCGTAATTTTATTTTGCGGGAAGCCGAATGCACGGTAAACAGGTGGTGCTCGCCGGTTGCTTTCGGGCCATTTCAATTAGCCTTTCGTTGTTCGATAATAAAAGTTCGGAGATAGAGCGTACGTGTAACTGAAACTCCGCGGTCTAATAATTAGTTCTTCGCGAGGGGTGGTGGGAATAGCGCGGACGGCTGCCGACAAATTCAATTGGTTCCTTGCGAGGGTACCCCTTGATTATAACTGGACCACTAGGGAAAAAGAAGCGAGCAATGATATTTGCCCGGTTTTCGACTCCCGGCACGTTTCCCCGTAAATTACGAGGAGAGTTTCGTGCGCCCTTTCCCGCGGCGGGATGTTCTCGATTTTCCGCATTGTACCTCAACGCGAGAAGAATTTCATGTGCCGGCGGAAATGCGTTATTAAAGTCTGCGATTTTCTACCCCATCTTTCCTCATATTCTACCGCGCTCCTTGCCCTTTCTCGCTCTCGCTGTCTGGTATGCGTCCGGACGAAACTTTCTCGCTGCTCCTTCGTCAAATTGTTTTAGAGCAACGCGAAGAGGGGGGAAAAGCCGAGATGCAAGGGAGTGAACGGAGATAGCGAAAGGTAGAAGGACAACGAGATAGGGAGGGGGGGATGGAAAAACTTTTCGGAGTAGAGGAGAAGTTAACATTCTTCTCTCTGGCACGACCGCGTAAAAAGGAGATGTCGGGGTCAAGAAGCGTCTTACGTATTCTGCAAGCTCAGGTTTACACGCCCGAGTTATGGCCAGAAAAATCGGAAGTTCGCGGCCAGAAAGTGGCTGCCGAGTGCCTCGCGTGTGACGCGCATAATAAAGTCGCGAAAGATGCAACTTGGGGAAACGTTTGTTGGTACCCGGAAGTGAAATGTCGAGGAAGAAGTGCCACCAGCGTGCCAAATTTGATTTTCAGACAGGGACGGGAGTCGGCAATCCGGCTAGAGTATACTTACATAGTGGAAAGACAATGTTCCTCGGGGGGGCCCTTAGGGGGAGGGGAAAGGGCGGGAGACAGTCGTAAAACCCAGCAAACACGAACTACTTTGAAGTAGCGGGATTCTATAAGATGTACGTGATGCCGTCAGACATCTCGTAAATGGTACTTTCGCGGTGATTTTGATGACAGCGCAGAGCTCGAGACACTAACGATACCGATAATCAACGTTTCGAAATTAATTTGATCTCGTTAGAACGTATTTCTTTAATTCGATTTTTAACTTCGCCCGTATTACGAGACATCGAGTCCCCTTCTCCGCGTTTTAGAAATGAGAATATGTGAAAATATTGCGTTTGCGAGAGAGCCACAGAGGCGTATTTTTGCTCTCAAAAGAATTTTCGTCGGCTCGACATCGACTACTTTTTCGCCTATAACGCCTGCGGACCCTCGAAGTAGAGGGAGGACAAGTCCGTTATTATGAAAATCCTTAGCGGGCGAAAGCCGGGTTATAAGCATGAATAAAATAAGCGGTATTAAAATCCACTTTCTTCTTCCTCTACCTCTCCTTCCAGCACCTGTCCCATCCAACGCCTTCCTCTTTCCAGCCCCAGGTAGGCGCCGAGTTCGGCTTCGCGGGCGGAGTAATGGCATTCCTCTTCTCCTTTCTCTTCCTTCTCCTCAACAATTTACTTCGTTTCGAGGCGCTTCTCTATCTAAGCCCGCGGCTGTTCTGCCTGTCTCCACCACGTCGGTTACTCGATAAACGCGATTCACCGCGAGATCTTTTGTGCACGGAACGAGATCTAAGATAGCGGAAAGAAGCAATTGGCCGATTATCGTTGAATTCTACGAAATTAACTTGGACATCAGAAATGTTTAGGAATAGTAGTAACGCCTTAAAAATAACTATTAACAGTTTAAAACAATCTTTAAAAAAAATAATAGTCGCGAGAGCAAGAAATATTTTGTCGCACTAACAATATTGAAATTCGAATTAAATATCTTTGACTGTTTAGCATCTGTTTCATGGCAAAAAAAAAAAAAAAAAAAAATATATATATATATATATATATATATATATATATATATATATATATATATAAAGTATAAAGGAAAATGTTGAAATTTCACTGATTTTCGTACAAGAACGTGCTATTTCATAATGGACGTCAGTTTCGCACTCTCATTAGCGTGCGATTTATTTGCGCGGGTAGCAATGCCGAAATAAATTATTCGCGGCCTACCCCCTTTCCTGGGAGAACTCGTCGACCGGTTTTAGAGGTAGTTCTATGGTAATGACGGAAGTACATGAATATTGAAGGAGTAATCTTCGCGGTTTACTGCGTGTCCCTTTCGCAGCGCAGCTTCTCCACGACTCCGGCCGCGAAGTTGGGTCAATATCGGTTTAAAGTTCGCTATTTTCCTCCTTTTTTTTCTTTTATATATATATATTTTTTTTACGACGTCAAATAAATGGATCAGCCGAGATAAATGACGAGAGTATGCCGATATTATCGGACAATCCATTTTTCACTCAAACGATATTGTTCGTATCGGAACGCGGGGGCCAGCCTCCGAGAAGTGAATAATTAATTATACGATTGTAATCAGTAAAAATATTTGATCAATATCGTTAAGCTGAACAGGGCGCCGATTTAAATCTAGAATTCCCCGCCGGCGATATTGCACGCCCGACGTATGCAATAATAAAATAACGCGTGGATTCGTGTTAAAAGCAGACTCACTGTGTTCTAACGAGCAATTATGTGATCGTATAAAGACTGATGCGCCGGGAATAAGCAGTAATTGCATGGATGTCCAATTAATAACTGTATATCTAGGTTTGTAGCCATTATTATTTCCTTTAATGATTCGACGAATAACACACGCGCGTCCAGCCAATGTTATATTTCGACGAGGAAAAAAAAAAATCGAGATAAATATTACTCACTTTTACGTGCGCTGTCGATTAGCACAAACTGCGATTAAATTATGATCTTTTTATATAAATTTAACGGTAAGTTTGATAAGCAAAAGCGAGAAACGTAAAAAGAACTGACATCGCTGTTAGCCGAATGCTGGAGAAATCAATGAAATTACGAAAGTACGGTCCAACAAAACGGGAATGGTACAGATACGAAGTAGAGAGAGGTAAGCGAAGGTTAGGAAAGCTGGATGCGTTCCAAGACATGCAGGCGAATGGTGTCCCAGCGTGAACCTTCTCGCGCTCGAGCCGGCAAGGGTTAAACGTCCCGCCGAGATTTATTCTCACTCAGTAAACATACGAGAACGCGGCTCTCAATTATTCTCCCAAGACAAATTGCCTAAAAAAAAAAAGAAAAAAAAATCAATCGAGAAAACTGGGGTCCCTGCAGTTTCTATTTTCAACCGATTAATTAACTTCAACTGTTTCATAAATTTACAAATAATTTAATATCGGTAAATATAATCTACGTCTCAATTACTTCCGTCCCTTCGCGACACGACAGCCTAGAAGTGACAGCAAAACGATTAAAATATGAACGAATGGCGCAAGATTCGAGAAACATATGAGAAATTCGGCGAACAGTTTAAGCTCTTACACGGACGAGCGGAGTTTGGATGAGATACGAGAACAGATGGGGAAACGGAGTACGGACGACGCGAGAACTGGATGTGCTCCAAGGCATGCGGGCAAGTAGTGTCGCGTGCACGAGCTTGCGGTTCTCGCGGCGTCACGTCGAGAATCACGCCGAGAGGGCTTCCATCCTCGTCCGGGGTGCGGTTGTGTCGTCATTGTCTATTCTTCCCTATTTCGTCGCGCTTTTGCCGCGCCGGCCGGTGCTCTGTGTCGTTACCATGACTACCATCGCGTCGGAGAAGATGGTGGATACACAAAAGTATCGGGACCACGCTCGTTCTATTTTTTTTTTTTTTTTTTTTTTCCACGATTTGTTCCGCCGACGTAGCGACGCGAGATTCGGAGACACTCGAGTCCTTCGCAAAAAAAAAAAAAGTTGCGGCGCGACACGTACGAGACAGATAATGTTTACCCCGTCGAAACAATCACTTTTCGTCACCGCGCCTCGCGCATCCGCTTTAATTAGGAGCGGAATGCCTTCCCGCTTGAAACACAGAATTACCGCAGCCGCTTTGAAAATCTCGAGGAAGCCCCCGTCGTTCGTGTTTTACAAGTGTTAGGGGATAAGATGATTTAATGAGACGTTTAATAAGGCAATAAGTATTCCGTCTGACATTTTTGCACCTTATTACGGCGAGGGTTAATCTACAATAACGTGTAACAATCATTCAATCGCTCAAATTATTATCCATATATTATGCATCAGCTTATTCTTATCTGGCCAATTTTCTTATGGAATCCTATTATATCCGAGCGCTTCCCGTGCCGGGTATTGTCCATGCGTGACTTTGTCAGAGAGATTACGATCTCCGATCGCGTATCTTAATTGTATACGCTTTACGGAGGAAGTTATTACTCTTTTTCATTCGAAATTGCGCCGCGTTCCGGTAAACGCCGCAAAGAATGAGATCCACCTGCTTTCCCGGCCCTCTTCTCACGCGAAATTAAATCGTTGCGCGCCGAACAATACGCGTGCCTAATTTCTGAAGGCGCATAATGACAATAATAATACCGGCGGCGCGCGTCTCTGAGGAAGTCGGGAATGCGGATAAGGGGATAATGAGAATGTTTTGCAGCGCGACGCCGTGCGTCTGTAGTCGTCCCGGCGGATTCTTCGGTGTCTTCGTATAAAACGGCATTGTGCGCCGGCGATGCGGTAGCGCGACAGGAAACGACGACGTGGGTAGGTCTCCCCGCGAGGCGGCGAACGATACTATTGGCGATCGCGATACCATGATTGTCACGCGGATAACCCGCGCATGCAAAGCAGTCGCAATTAAGCCTGGACGATTTGCATAAAGGTATTGTTTAATGGGAGAGAACGACCGCGCGAGACCGGGAGCGAGCGAGAGAAACGCCGGTGATGAGCTCACGATAATTCGATTGCATTCCGTTGCCCGTTGAGCGCCGGACGGCGGTCGGTGCTCGACAGCAAGGCAGTTATCGGCATTGCGACGAGTGTCAATTAGCCCAGGAATTGTGGCAAATACTTACGGCGAGAAACAGACTGCAACGGAAGCTTTCATCTCCGTAAAATATTAAGACGTCTTAAAATCTCCTGACGTTCTCGTCATTTACGCGGAAGTTTATTTTCTCTCTGCGACGGTGATTTTTCTTGTTGAGCCGCGACTTATTTTTATATATTTTTTTATTTTATATATATATTTTCTTACATTTTTAAATATATTTTTTTAATTTTTTATTTTGAGGATAAAGCGCGGAATAGACGCGTTTGCTTAGCAATTATTTACAGAAAAGGAGTATCTTCTTATCGTGATCGCGGAGCTGCGAAAGATTAACGCGCGCAACGAGCGCAGCCGGAAAATGATCGAGGCGCATCGCGCTTTACATCCCGCTTGCAGGAAAGCCGGACGTCAATCTTTCTTAGATTAACGCATTCCCAGCTGGCGTGCGAGCGCCCCGCAAGCGTTCGGGGCCGATGATTTATGATGTTATATTTCCCCTCGCGGCATTTGAAATGGAGATGTTTCAATGGCCTACGGGGGAGAGCGAGCGAGGTGGAAGGCGGCACGTTGCGACACGACGCCGTGAAAAGCCTCGGCCTCGAGTAGTTGTTGGAGGAAACGCGACTATTACGAACGTATCGAAGTTATTAATTTCCGCCACCGCGGCCACGTTACGCCGGTGTCCCTCTTCTCTTCCCCTCGTCACGTCCCACGTCGCCGTCCGTTTCGTAACGAGCGCGCATCCCTTCGAAACCGGGCACCGTCGCTCGGTGACTCTGCGAAGGGAAAGTTGAATAGAATATTTCCAGCTACGTCCGCAAACCGCTTGGTCACCGCGCGATTGATCGGATGGGGCTCAGGTCCATCCCGGCGGATAAATGCCGCGTAACGAGTATCCTCGCGTTTAATATATTATACAATAAGCGGTATCGGGCACTTCCGACGAGCTGCATTCCCTCCCAAGAATTAATATCCCGGCTGTATTTTATTGCCCTTTAAATAGGTGGCGGAGACGTCGATTTCGGTCAGGCTTTTCAAACGCGAAAGATTTTCGCGATACCGACGCCGCGTTTTACCGGGAGAATACCCGCCCTGTTGTGCACTTTTTGTTAACTACTAATAAAATTAATTTAAGTGGCTTTGATATCTGAAAATGCAATTTCACTGGTCACTCGGCTCTCGAATTTCATCAACGTTTTTCTTTTTTCTCTCTCTGTATTTGCGCGCAAAACTTGGTGAAAAATCTCTCGGTGGTGACAAGCCGAGGGATGAACATGTGCCCGTGAAACGCACCTTGCAGAAGAATGAGATGCGCCGAAGAATCGCGCGCGAACTGCTCTATTTATCCAAGTTTCCTTATTTGCGGTGCTTTGTTTTACGAGCTTTCGCGCAAAGGTGGAGCGCCATAAGTCGTAAAGTAGTATCATGGCGTTAAAAGCATATACTCGTATCTTTTTATTACCTTCATCATTCAATTGATGTGCCACTAAGAAAGTTAAGCTTATGCCGCTTTATCACCTACACCGCACTAAGAAACTCGACTCGGCTTTAATATACGGAGCTTAATTCCTCTCGCCGTGAAAGTATCCTTAAGAAGAATAGCTTCTTCTAGAGACGCTGCGTAACAGCCGTAAAGTATCGTCGATCGAAGCGTTGACGTTAACGCGAGTGCGATAAAAATGTAATATAAGATTCTCCCGGCCACTCTCGCGAGATAACAAACGTTATAATCGCTTTATACGAGCCAACTGGAACGAAACGAAATTTAAAACGCGATACTTGATTTCACGCTACATTTTCAAATTATTATATATCCCGGCGCGCTACGTCCCCCGTGTTATCATCCGAAATGAAAAACCAATCGGCCAAAGCAACGTCGCTGGAAAGCACAATAACTGGGCCGCGAATCGCGACGGACAAATTGCGTTACGGCAATCATTGCAGAGCGGCCATGCGACCTCGCTTTTTCCTCTTTGCGCGAAAGTTCCTGTTGATTGCCGGCAGTGATTCAATTGCTCGTACGGAAACACAACCAGGACGCGCGCCGTCAGAAAGCAATCGCGTTAAAAAGCCTCGCCGTTGAGTTTGTCGTTCGAGAAAGCGCGTTTCGTTACCTCATTTTTCTCCCTTCCCGCCCCCCTCCCTTTTCTTTTGCCGAATGTATTATCGATCGGGGCTTTAGCTGCGAAAAACGGCCAATGGAGTCCCAATTCGCCCGCGTTGTTATCCGAAAGTCCGGGGGCTGATCGCACATCTTTCACGGCGGACGATAAAAAGAAGAGAAAAATAATCGAAAAGGAGCTTGATCGCGTCGGTGAACAAAGTATTTCCGTTCGGATCACTTTCCGGAGATTGAAATGGAAAAAGAAAAGCAATAATTTGGTTAAACTTTACACCAGATTTCGTGCACACAAGTCTCGACGACTCGTATTGTCATTTTGCTGTATCGTTACGCGGAAAAGTGCGCGTCTCTTCTATTGTATCTTCTTCCCCCTGTGCTCGTTTATTTTTAGTTCTTTGCGTGTCACCAAATATGAGACTTTACTCGACGATTTTCCGAGCGTGCGTCGTAGAACACAAACGGAATCACCGTCGTTTAGATTTTAGATGAAAGCTCGGCATGCTGGCGCAATTCAATGTGCGGTGAGGTACACAAATGCGGCTTTCCCTAGCGAGGCACCGATCCAGACGGGCCAGATCTGCTTTCCCACAGATGCGTATTTAGCAATCAATGGCCAAGGAATCAATCCACCGAGTAAGCATTCCGGCAATTGAATACGCAACGACCATCAATTCGCGCACCGTAAAATGCATTACGCGTCTTCGTAGCCGCTCCAAATTATAAAATTTATTTTTTGAAAAACTCGCGTTAACTGTAATTGCAAAGCCAGGTATTTCTTTTTTTTTAAATAAACAATTAAACGTTTTTAAATAATCCACGACGAGGCTCGATTATGCATGTGCAAGAAATAATATTTCGCGAAGATACGCACGTGGTGTCTCGACTTCAATGTACCACGCGTAAACGTACGATGCATTCGTTACCATTCATCCCGATGCGTATACTAGTATTGGTGCAACGTGTGCGCGTTACTATTCGAGAAGGACAGAATGCACATGCTATGCAAGGATAAGCGCACTTCCCCAACTTCTCTCTCTCTCTCCCTCTCTCTCGATCTCTCTTATCGCCAAGCCTCCGCTTGGCTGTCCACCTCTTACTTGGATTCCAGTCCAGACAAACAGACTTGCTCTCTCACAGTCCGCGCGTTTCGGCAAGCTAGTGCAACCCGCACGAGGGTATTTGCGTATCCCGGCAACTCTCTCCCGTTTGGAGAAGGGGTAGGGGGGGAAGAGGGATTCAGGTTCGGTTCTGGCTCTCTGCTCCAAGCTCGGTCGACTCCCCCCGCCCTTGTGTACTATGCGACAACTGCTAAGTGCTGGCAAGCAATTCTGGCATCGACGTCTCTTACACGGAATTACTGTTAAGCGCGAGGCCGCTTCGCGCGTTTCCGTCCTAAACTGATTAGTCCCTGCGATTCAACAGAGTATCTCTGCCGCGGCGCCGTGAGGGGTGGGATCGAGAATTTCACGAGGGTGCCTGAGAGGCTCGTCGCTGGTCAGGAACGCCAGAAGACGAGGAGTGTCAACGGATTCGCTGTTAAACGTCAGGCGCGTCGACTCGGGGAATTTCGAAATTCAAGCAAGGGGCTGGGAGAATAATGTACACTAATTTGTTATTTAACCAAGTAATTAAAAAAAATTTGAATTTTTTAATGAAAAACAGACAAGAGAAGAAAACGAATTAGTAGTAAAAGTAAGATGTTATCTTCGGGGAGTGAAAAAGTAAAATGAGGGAGATGGAAATGACGACGAGAGGAAGGGACGAGGTGCCATCTCAATTATGTATTCATAGCTCGAAAGGTATAACGCGCATAAGGGTGGCAGTAGAAGTCAATAGAAATGAAATATCAGCGCTAAGGTCCCTCGTTGGTCCTACCGTCCTCTCGCAGCCGCCTTTCCGACGCGGGATCTAAAGTGTTTTTCGATATCTCGGAAAAATTCCACTACGCCGCCGCGTTCCTCGCTCTGGTTTTTATTTCTCCCGGGCGCGAGAGTCGATTGCATGTGCGCTAGTAATATAACTAACTTCCCGCGCGTGCATCTCCGCCGGGAAAAATCTCACGGCGAACTAAAACGCCGAGAAAAAGTATAATCCTAACTTAAACGTGCTCCACTTAATATTTAAAATCTCGCGGTACTTTAGACAATCGTGCGTTCAGCGCGCGCTGACACAGTTTAATTAATTCTCAGATTAAATATTTGTACTAATTTGCCCGTGCTCATCCGTCCTAATGTAATAGATCTCTGTGAAATGTTGTGTTTACTCCGCGACTGGCTCTGTCATCGTCCGAGCCTCTCGCGGCCTTCCTCTTTCTCTCAAATTTGTTCGCCGCACCGCGCTACGGCTTCGCCAAAACACAGTTAATTACGATCGCGCGTACTAATTACTAGAATAGGATAATCGCGCGGCACTTTGCACGGCATGCCCGACATTAATTACACCCGACGCGTGTACTTTGCCGCCGCGTATTACGAAGGCTGGCGCGAATAAAAAACAACCGCCAAACTTTATGATCCAAAAAACACGGGGAGTTTATGCACGCCGGTTAACAGATATTAAATACGCTTGTATTTGTGACGCCGGTTGAAATCGTTTCGCGATCGAAAAAGTGCAGGGAATAAAATAGCTATTACAACGTGAGATATACCGCTCGACTAATTTAATCAAATCGACGTATGAACATACAAAAATGTAAAACTGAAATTTAGCGCGCATGCAGGTGCCGCGCGTATTTCCATACGCGAAAATCTCCGTATTATTAATAAATAGCCGATGAATCATGGTTTTCCGTCACGTTCGTTATTTAATCCAGCAAACTCGTACCGCTCGCGATCTAAAATTGCCGGAGGGAATTATTCGAATTAACAAGAAATTAACGCGCGGCAAGGTAATTGGGAGCTAAGCCGCGGAAGAATTACCGTTGCTGAAAGCAAAGCGACACGGCGGTGATTTTCAATCGCGCGTAATATTTTTGAAAATATATTTAGAGAATATGCCCGGCGAATATATTAAAATCGTTATTCATTCGTATCGTCGTAATTTCAAGAATCGGCAAAGCACCGCGCTTCATCTTTCCGACGACTGTAAAATTCGCGCGAAAACAATCTCACGAAGTTTTTGTTGCTATAAGTGGATTTGCGAGTAATAACATTATCATTCTCGACCTAAGGAGCTTAAGAAGCTATAAGCAACCGCGAGTTAAGCCATCGGCAAACTTCTCCCGGTTCAAATGTAGGATTACGGGTATTTCTTGATCAATATTACTCGCGTTTCGTGTAACAAGTGAGACAATGGCATTACCTAACCCCTTATACGGCATGTAGTATAACATCGGTTGCGTGGAAAAAAAAAAATAAAAATAAAAAAAAAAAAAAAAAAAAAAAGAAAAAGAAAACGACAAGCTGTCAATTTCAGATGAAAGGCACACGCGGCTTAAGATATTATCTCGCGTATTCCTGCATAACGATGCCGAGGTTTGCTACGTATCGTAACATTGAGGAAGCAATTGTTCGTTCGCGATTGCCCCATTGTTAGACCATTTAGATATGTTTCATTGGCGGAGACGTGCACGAACGCAGGTGGAGACGACGCCACGGCCCTTTGGAAATCGCATCCGCGCCATGGGAATGGTATGCACGCGCTCACCACGGGAATCGTGCAAGGCATGCAATCAATGCATTAAATAAGCCCCCGCGTTCAATTTCGAATCTGATGTGGCGCGGTCTCCTTTCGCAAGCCTCGCGTTTCCACCGCCGGCGCAGTTTTCTCGATCTATTACCGAATTACCACGTTTCCGTAAAATAATCTCTATACCGCGTGCATGTCGAATAAATCAAGTAAGAAGAAATAGCATTAATTGTTAATTATTTGTGCAAATTATATTTTTTAATAATACGGGACGTGTAAGAGTAAGGAGTATAAAAAAAAAAAAAAAACCATTTATCTTTCTTTTCTCTCGATTTGAATTATAAGAATAAGAATAGTGGCTTTTAAAATATGTAATCTCAACGCTATTTGGCATCTTGCTCCGTTACTTGGCAATTAAAATGCAAATGGGCGAATTACGGTTAGGAGGGTAATTCGCGATCGATGGAGTTATTTAGTTCAAATGACCTGTTCGTGTTAATGGCGATATGAGGAGAAAGCGTATTTATGTCACTCGATATCTGAATTAATTGTCGAGCGAAAATACAACGTTGCATTAATAACTGCCCGGTTAGCATCCAGGTGGCTGTGACCCGACACCATCCTCGCTCGCGAAAAGCGGTTCCCTGCGAATTTGTGTGCGCGCGTTCCAGTTTCGTTTCGCAAATGAAAAGACGGAGACGACAGAGCCGGCCGGTGAGTTCGAGTTTTCTCCTTTGCGCCTCTTAAATCTCGAGCGGAGACAAATGAAGCTGCGAAAGTCTAGGCGCGACTTACCGTTAGGCGGGAACTCGTAGAAGAACGCAGATCTCGGGCTCAGACAACTGGAACAGAGGAAAATTACGGTTAAAATATGCTAACAATTAAAGGAACGGCGCCGCTTGGCAAACCGCCCGGGCGTCTACGCGCTTTTCCGCTCCGGTTCCCAT
This sequence comes from Cardiocondyla obscurior, assembly GCF_019399895.1. Lineage (NCBI taxonomy): Eukaryota > Metazoa > Arthropoda > Insecta > Hymenoptera > Formicidae > Cardiocondyla > Cardiocondyla obscurior. Next base: position 8,182,292 of record NC_091864.1, read on the forward strand.
TCGTTTTTCGGCCGCGACGGTATTTTCGCCGCGGTGCCAGTCAGTTACCGAGCAAACACGGTCGATACGCGGCTACGCCGACACGGCCAGGTATCGATGTTAAGCGTAATAGAATGATCGGTCGTTGGGATTTAATACTTCCTTTGATACGCGAAATGGATCGGCCAGTGCCGCATGTCGATACGCTGATAATAAATTTACTAGTGTTTACGGAGTCAATTTAGTTAGCGCGTATTATTTCAATTTAATACGTATTACAGCGGCGCCGATTCGGCTTCTCGATGAAATTTGACGCAGTTGTGCGTAAAATAGCACGGCAAATCACTTGCGAAATACATTCCTGCGAGAATTAATTTCAAAATCGAAAACGAAGCACTTTAAACATATAGCAAAGAGAAAGAAGGCACACAAATTATTTCTGGAGTATTTAATATACGGCAGAATTGTGTGAGTCGGTATACTTTTTTTTTCTCCCCCCAAGTTCTGAGCGAATAATTAATTAAAATACATTCGACGCAATTGCGGAGGTCATGCGTAAATTCCGGCGTACATCTCGAAAATATGTGAAGTATTGTGTCGTCGTAAATGGCGGTATTCGCCGGAGTATTCCAAGTATCCCGGGGCCGGTAAACGCGGTCGATCTCTTCCGGTGGATCACGCCGGAATTTGCGCGCGGCGATTTCCGGCGTTTCAATGTTAAGGGTTGAGTGCGCGCTAATCGTCTTATTGGCTGATCCAACGTTCTCGTTTCGATCGAACCGCCTGCACAAAGCGATCCAGGAAGTCGAGAAGTGTCGCGAAGGGTGCAAACATACGTACTCGCGTACGATGGTGGACGACGGCGAGTGCCGGGGGAGAGGGGGTGAACGAGCGAGAAAGACGGAGAGAGAGAGATAGAGAGAGACAGAGGCGAAGAGAGGTCGGCAGTTCACGTGCCAGAGAATCGGTAATAGCGCGTCGTATCTTGCCTCAATGTATCCTGATACAACGCGCCGTAATACTAACCGCATACTAATAGGGCCCTTTGACGAAAAGCTAACATCTCTCAGCGGGTAAACCGCGCTGCAATTCCGGTCAGGCCACTCCCGGCCTTCTCGCCCGGCGCAAGCCTCTTCCTCTGTCTCCACCTACGGTCCACCATTCGGAATCGATTGCCTGGAGTGGCTTCCTTCTCCCCGATAGATTCGTAATAGATTCCGCCGACAACGTAGTACAAACGAAGAACATCCTTTCAAAGATCGGCATCGCACTTGGAATTTGCAATAGCTATAAGCTCCGCTATCCGTTCGCGTCGATTACAGAGACGACCGGGAGAAGAAAAGAAAGAAGAAAAAAAAAAAGGACCCGGCAGTCCGACGAAAAAAGCAAAACGTAGAGTTTCTCGTCTCCTCGTGTAATTAAATCCTCGGAAACTTATTAAGTTACACCTTATTGAATCCCCGAGTTATTTACTCGTAAAATCGATCGTCGCCGATTTGTCAGGCCGAATCGAACGTACGACTGGTATTGGACTTCCCTTCCCATTAAGCTTATGGCGTCCAGGCTAGAAGGCCGATTACTTCTTTCTCAGGTAGCGTCGTTATGTGCCAAGTGCCAATCGATTTCCAGTCGTTAAGAGCCATGATTATTACGGCGAGTGAGGGTGTCAGAGAAAGAACGCGGTACTTCCGCGTCGAGCGACACAAATGGATGGTAAAACGTTTCCGCCGCTCGCGCGGGGAATCCTGATGAAGCCGCGGGAATGAGAGTAAACGCGGAAGCTGATATAAAATATGCAAGACGGCCTATCGCGGGTGTTTCGTATGCGATTGAAAACTGTAGGAAGCCCCGCTTCGCTTCTGACCTGTTCGCCGTTGAGCCCGAGAACACTCGAATATGCAAATTTTTCCGATGGACCCCCCTCGGACACAGGCGTTTCCGAGCGTTGCCATTTTCGCGTTATTTCTCTCACTTTTTGCACGCGATTTCTTCAGAACTTCAGGACTTCATATTTTGTTTATAACGTATATATATATATATATATATAACGCGCTCTCGGAAACGTTTCCGAAATCTTATCGGATTTATTACGCATCTCGTATATTCCTTTCGCAGCAGTTTCGCAAATTAACGAGTATAAAGAAACAATTTCGAAGGAAAGCCTCGTACTTTTTACATTCAGCGAAACCATGTTGTGCAATTTAGCGTCTGGAAACAAATGAGGGGAAGAGGAGGGAGAGGGTGCATTCAAAATTTTATTTTCCGGGGCGTGAAACACGCCTAGTCGAATTGCAAACTGGACTCGGTATTTTTCGGACGAAGGCATGCTTGCGGTTAACACCGAATGCCCGGTGCGCGGGCTGGCGAAAAGGACAGGGCATAGAAACGGCACGTATCCGGTTTGCTGCATTAACGTGATTCCAGTATAATCACGCGCGATACATTTGTAATAATGTGAATGAATTTACGAGAGAATAGCAGTTTCCGTCGTTATTCACGGGCGCACGTTTTTCGCTGAAATTTCAACAAAGTCCCCCCGTTGTTTTTCCTCGACAAAAATAGTCTCGCGTGTTTCCGTATATGTATAAAATGTACCGTTACCGTGAAACTCGCGTTTAGCATTACGATATTGGATTACGTTTTTAATAATCATACTCTTTTTTACGTGCGGGAAATAGGTACTAAGTATTCGAATTCAATGAAACCCAACGTGCGCTTGTGCAATTTTTACGGGCGCGCAATTCAGTCGTACGGCGCGATGATGCAAAATAACGAAGCGAGCCTACGCGAGAACAATGTCTTTTAATGAGCCACGCGGTCGTTAGCGACTATTGCACGATAATAGTAATGGAGGTGATTTTTCGGTGATCGTTCACTCCGGCGTTATCGGTATAATAAACAACCTCGCGGCGAAAATAATGAGGAAGGACGTCCGAGTAATCAGGCTAAATTAAAATACGCCGCGTTTGGTAATCGTTCCGCGTCCGGCGTGTAAATACATCCGCGTCGCGCGTAATACGCGCGAGAAACAAACCGCGGTGATTCCCGGGAGCTTATTTCGGCGGCGGGGTTCGAAAAAATCTGTTTTGTTCAGCGGGATCGATCGGACGGAACGCAGCGCGGACCCCGGCACAATCGCCGGCCGGGCCGGATGTGAGCGCGCCGAAATATGGCAAAGGACTAAAACTGCGATTACACGCGGGATAACGGGCGCGCGCGAGGTCGAGAGTTCCGCGGCGCGGATATAATCGAGCGCGCGCATTCTGCCGATGCAACGCGACGCGACGTGCGCGCCGACGAGTCGATAGGATTACCTGGCCGTCGACGCGACAAAACCGACCATCGGCCGTAGCTGTCAGCACGTCAGTCAGGCTTTACTTCGCCGCGTTATTGTCCGTTTATTAATTTATGACCACGGCCCATGCGATTGTTTATAACGTGAATGTTCCGGCCCCCGTGCGCACGCGGTTGAGCCGCTCCGGCCTATCATCAAACGGCCGATTAATTCTATTATCAATTATTCCGAGGGTCTTATCATTAAAATGATACAGTGACGATAGCGAGGCTCGGTGAAGATAATGAAAATCGAAACAGCATCGTCGAGAATCAGATTAAAAAAAAAAAAAAAAAAAACGATATGCAAGAATGTGGTAAAGAAAAATTCAAATAAGCACGTAGAGAATTCGGATAAGAGGAATTTAATATATTTATCACGACGTATAGTTTCCGCGCACAAATTGGCAGATGATTCTTATAGGAGACGAAATGAGACCCGCGGATCATAAAAAGAACCCGACCGATCCACTGCATTATGATAATGATGTTGCACTCGCGCGGACAAATGCCCCGAATGGAAAGACGTGCAACCGGTCGGTCCGGCCAGTCGGTTGCATCATCACAGAGTGATTCGTTAAACGCATCATCGGCCTCGTGACAAACGGCCGGCAGTCCGTCGGCCGTGTGCGCAACCGCGTATAATTAATGCAAGCAATCCATTCGTCAATCGGACGCGATAGCCATCTATGCGTTGCTAATGAATTCCGCGATCATCGTCTAGCCGCTTCAACGCGCGTTTCGACAGCAGGCACGACGGATTCTCTCGCCCGAGAGGCGGATAAAAGGCGGCTGCGCGCAGGATCGAATTGCAACATGCACTCTCCACTTTGGAATTCCACTCGGGGGATTATATTTCATCTCAATATCATTTTTAATTTTTATTTATCACATCGACCGCGTACGTAACTATCAGTAATTTGCAAGAATTTATCACCGAGACAAAAAAAATTGACTTTATTAAAAAAATGTATTAAATTTATTCGCAAATAAATAATTCACCGGTCGTGCGATTTGTCATACCGACGAGAATATTATTATCGTGCCTTCGGCGTGCTTATCGGAAACTGTTAGGTCCATAACGTGAAAGTCTTTAAGATAAAACATCAAGTACGAAACGCGCGCACTTCGTCGACTGTTTTTCTTTTTTTTTTTTCTCTTTTTCTTCCTCTCAAGGTTTTGCAACCCGTTTTATTGCAATACTATGCAGCGTGTTTGCATACGTTTTACGGCGTCGCGATAAATTATCATGAACTCGGTAATTATTTTTGCGTATGCGAATAACTGCGCCCGATTTCATCGCACCGACTTGTCGAGTGTTGCGACGAAATTTATGAATCTATTAAAAATTCCGCCTAATGCCCTTCGAGAATTTTTCTGCAGCCAGATAAGTTGCCAATGACACGCAATAAAAGCGTAGCGCTCCCTAAGGTATGTTTATTTTTTCGTTGATCATCGTCGTCTGATTATTATTATTCTCATTTTATTGACCGTCCTGAGAACTGTGATGCAAAGTGTTACCTGATAAAAATAGCAATTAAATAACTGCGTAAAACTGACCGAAATCGGTTTGATTGCTTGCACATCGATAATGACATAATTATGAACGAGGTGCTCCTCGAGTTTCCTTAACTCGAAACATAATCATGTTACAGTTGACTAGCTTATTTCCAAGATAGATTGCGCTCCAATTAAATTGTCTCTATTTTACAATAACTATTACACACTTGCATCTTCCACCTGATCCTTTTAATTTAAAAGAACGACGGACGAGCGCCGTTCGAAGAATGCCATTTTCGATTCCCGTTATTTACTGCTACAAAATACCAATTAAATCCGCAAAAAGCTTCCAATTGATCGTTATTTCCAAGCAATTAATTTTATAGTCGCGGGGAATTAGTACTATTTCTAGGTCGGACGATAATTAATCGGTATGTCAATATCCATTTATAAATAGTATTTGTACTTGACAAAGTTCTGCAAATTGTACGCAAGAGAAGCGACTGTTTTCTCAATTAGCATTGGCAAGATTAACAAAGTCTCGTGACTTAAAACAAAAAAAAAAAGTGTTCTTTAGATATAGATCCAAAAATTAACTTCAGCAGCCTCGTAAGTGTCGTCGACGATCCGCTTGATCTGCGGCAGCTTACGGTTTTCTCATGAGAATTCAATGGAATTAGCTCGCGTTTTGTATCATTACGGGACCGAGCCGGTAGTGCCGAGCACGCGGATACGGCCCGTGGAGGTGTACTCATTCGCAAAAACGAGCGTGCTTATCGCGGCAGTGAGAGGAGAGAGCAATTTCATGAGTTCGGTGCCGTGGTTATTCGCGCGTGCACGAAAACAGTCGATGGCCACGGCGCGATAATGGAATTTAATAATGCGATATGCGTCTTCTCTCTTCCTCTCTCGCATGCCCTCCCCAGCTTCAGTCGCCCTTCTATCCTTTCCGCCCTCATCGTCTTTCAGTTTCTCCTCCTCGTAACGATGCGGCATGGCACCGTCGAGCAAGTGCACAAGCATGTCGGGCCAAGCGCGCTCAGTGGCTCGGTTCGCCGGTTAATTAGCCATTAAATATCAAGCAGCCGGCACGAGACTGCACGCAGATGGTATTTCGGATCAGTTAAAGCAGTTAGCAATGGGCAATTACGGATAATAAACAGACTGCGCGACTGCGGCAGCGAACGGCGCGCGTGGCGTGTTGTACGAATGGCTCGTGAAACCGACTACCGTCCGTACGGCGCAGAGACGCATAAAACTCAAAATACCGCAAAGTATAATGGATTTTCGATGGTCGAGAAAAAAAAAAGAAAATAAAATTGAATATTCCGCTCTCCAGATTCGGTACGAAGGTGAAAATTAATGCGAACCGGTACGAGGGATTAACGCCGGGACTCTTAACGTCGCGCGCGTTAAAATTAAAAGCGCGCAGAAATTAAAAACGCGGTAGGCCCGCGAGGGCGGAAATATTTATTTCGCGTTGACAGCCCAATTTCAGATCGACCGTGTTTCGCATCTGATACATTCGCGCGTGTCATATTTCTTCGCGCGAGGCGAATATCGAGCGTGCCCGTAAAAATACCGGCGCTTCATGAACATGGAAATTCGGTGACGGAAATACGCGCGTTCGCGAATCAGTCTGCGTTTGTTTCAAGGTGGATTAATTAATCGGCGAGCCCAACGTAGCGAGTCAACTGGCTAAACCATTAACATCAATATTTTAATTAATCCCATGTATTAAATTTGCGCGCGCGCGCGTTATCGAACTATCCAGATTGAATTCAGTCAAATGTGAAAATCGTTCTGTTCAGAGCTTCCTCGGATTTGTTACATTCGACGAATGTGCTCGATGTCGGACGTTACTGATCGCGATTTGAGCGCGTGATCGATTGCGCTGGCTTTTTCTTACCGTAACGAGTCCAGCGTTCAAGTAAAGTAGCAGCAATTGTTTTGCAACAGTCGTACAACTCCCGTTTATTTACGATTTAATTAGAACACGTGATTAATTTGAACACTAAATTATATATATATATATATATATATATATATATATATATATATATATAAAATAAATAGTACTTAACGAATCAAATAATAATTTATATATTTTTCTAAATTTATAATGCGAGTTAAATTTTTTATTCATTAATTCGTATTTTATATTTCATTAAATTTGTATCTCTACATCGTTACATCGGTTTACATTCTACGCGTTAACGAGCGCGTTTCAAGTTTTAACGTAAAAATTTTACTGCCACTTACTTGAACGAAGCCCTCGTCTTCAACGAACAAAAATACCAACGCTTATAAAAGACAAAACGCCGAGACTTTCTTACCTTTGGTAAGTTGGCTGAGGTCCACCCGGCGTTACGGCGGTGGTCGTGTTTTGCGTGGCGAGCGCAAGCTTCTGCTGTCGATGTTGGAGCATCTGCCTGCTGAAGACCCCGTATCCGAAGCCATAGATTTCATCCTCCTCCTTGTCGCTGAGGCAGCTTGAGGGCTGTGCAAAAATGAAGATCGTTCGCTCTTTTCCTCTATCTACGGGACGGTAGGTTTTGCTTGCGCAGCAGTACCGGCTACCACTTACGTTGTAAATGGGGAGGAGACACGATAAGATATTAAGAACTTGTTACGTAGACGTAACGTTGCCGTGCCACGAAATTTTGTGTAAAAGAAAAAAAGAAAAAAAAAAACAGTTGATAAATGACATAAGATTTCATCGATCTTCGCAGCAGCGCTAGCCTTAATAATCAATTGATTCATCAATTGCTCACGTTTTCAAAACACGATTAGTCGCGAAGAGAAAGACCAAGTAACGAACAATAACCGATTTAAGCCGGGCTCGATAGGGTCTACATGGTTAATCGTCTTAAAGGGCTTTAGGAAGGAAGTTACTCAATAAGGAGGCTACGAATCCACAAACGTAAAATGAACTTGAGCGAGGAAATTCCCGTCAAATTTCTCCTTTTGCTAAGCATACGGTCAAATGCATAAAAAAATATAATAATAAAAAAATAATAATAATAATAATTAATTGAATATTTCGTGATGCAGCTGCATGAAAATAGTTGAAGCGTTATTTTGTCTTCACCTTATGAATAAGTTTGTAGTTCATCGATTGCTCGGTATATACGCGATTGTCTGCGTCTGACAATTTTCTTCGCGACAAAATTGTCCCTCCGGCCGTTGTCGAAAAGAAAGAAAGAGACAAATGCCGGTATTGAATCAACTGGACGTGCACTTCTCCGCGAGTTCTGTCCCTTCGAAAGCAATTTGGCCAAGTGTCAGGGGAGTCGAGTAATAAGGAGAAATCGCGGCGATAGACAAGCTACTATATGTCACTCTATAACCGCATTATGCCGCTCGCGGAGGCAATAAAAGGAGGGTACCCGACCCCCGCACGGGAAGGGGGCAAATAAAAGCGAATATGAGGGACTCGCTCACCGAGTATTTTCCGGGCACGTAAATGGGCTGTGAATGACTGGTGGTGAGCTGGGTGTTGGGCATTCGGGCGGACGCGCTCGTTTCTCGCCGGCGCAGCTCCTCGAGCGGCTCGAGGACGTCCCCGTAATGCGTCCTGAAGAGATCTGCATATCTCGAGGCAAGTCCCTCCAAATATCCCCTCTCGCCCTCCTGTAACACACGACATCAAACTCGTTAGAAATTCATTAGAAATTCACCCGCGGAGTGAATGGGGGGGGGGATGTAAACGAAAATCCGGAAACAGTGGGGGGATTAACGATTTTATTAAGCCGCAATGTCAAAAATTACTTGCGCGCGATTAAGCGCATTTGTATAAAATGCGCAATAATTTTCTCGCCGGTTGATGAATTAATAAATAACTGTAAAATTTCGAACGCACCATAAGATCAATTATGTTGGAAATATGTATGGAACGCATTTAGATTAATTATTGAGTTATTTATTAATGAACGCCGACAAAAGCACGGGATTTTCTCCCGTATCGCAAATAATAACGAATGGCAGACGTTATCTGAGCAAATGGGATAACTGCGTACGCTTTTTCCGATACAGTCAGATATGCATTATTACAATTGTAATATGTTTAAATAGACTTCGCTCTTACTACGCGGATATTGATTTTATTCAATATACAATGCAACGCATTAAATATATCAGGTCCGTTCTCTTCCGCTAGATATATAACTTGAATTAATTCGTGTAATAAATTAAGTAATATAAAGAGCATTTGTTATCGAATGAACTAATATCCCCGAGACGTTTTCGCGCATAAAAAATGCGCGCGCGCTCACATACGCGCACTCAGGTTTTTCAAATCAAGCAAAGTCGGCGGAGCGGTGTATGATTCAACAAGGTAAGCGCACGAATAGACGAGAGGAAAGAAAAGTCAAACGTCTAGGAGAGAACGTACGGTCCGGGAGAAAAGAATGAGAGAGAGAATGGGAGAAGCGGACAACGGGAAGTAGAAAGAAGCCGAGGATAAGGATCGCTGTACGACGACGGTTGGTGTCACATTAATATTTCAGGATTCCACTTCCGTTGCTCTCCGATTCGACTCTCGGCTCGTAGTTACTGTGGAAGGGCCGTGTCCTTCCCTTTTATGGCCGCGAGGAGGAAGCGAAGGCGGATAGGTAGCGGGCGTAGAGAAGTCCGTGAAACCGGGGAAAGCTTTGTCTGGCACGAATCGCCTCCTATTTACACTTTAAGCGACCTCCATCTATCCTCCGTCTCTCGGCTAGGTCTCCCGGCAAACGATATTTCGCGGTTGCTGCCGCGGTCGTCTCTTCCGGATTTAAATCCCATTTATAAATATTCCCCTCGCGCGGTCGCGAGTGAATTACGCGGAAGTTACGCTCGACGCAAAGGAGCGGTTCATCTTTCGCGCTTCCTTTACGCGGAGGGCGTCGACAGGTTTCACGCGCTTCGCGACAAAATGCGGGACGTGTTTGCTTTCATAACAATTAGGTGACAAAAATGGATCGTATCTCTCGCGCGCGGTAAAAAAAAAAAAAGAAAAAAAAATGGAATACAAGATGCGTCGTTATACCGTAAAATGCAGGCTTATTGATGATAACGAGCAAACAGTGAAGCAGTTGCACACTTTTCTTTTTTTCTTTTTGTTCTTTTTTTTTACGGTTGTTACACGTTTTGTATCTCAATAAAATCGATTTGTTCGAGCTATCAATCAGAGCGCTTTTTGTCGGTTTTATTTCACGGTTCGTAATAATTTACGTTTTTCAGAGCATGACCTTTGCCCGGTATTCACGGCGAAATAAAATGCGATGTGAAAATGAAAAAAGCGTGAATCAAAAAAAAAAAAAAACCCATATGCGTGACTAATCCCTTCGGATGTGCGCCGCGCGGTACACATTTCAACAATTCGGTGGCCGTTTCGTAAAATATGTCGCTACCACATATGAGACCCCGTTCATAAGAATTCAAAATTCGTGACGACGCATCGTCTAATATTTTAATCACAGTCAAATGTGCCGGGCAGAGTCCGTAACGATGTACGCGCGACACGCGGCATGCAACGCTCGATATTCAATGAATCGCTCGACGGAATGGAGTCATCAATTGCAGAACGTCAAACGTCAAGATTTTCATTACGATATAATCTATTCCGATGGAGGTCCCATCTCCACCCCCGGGGGCGAGTTAGAGAAGACATTAAGGCGAGTGTCGAAGACGCGCGAAGGATGAAACGAATGGAACGAGTCATCGTTCCGCCATCCGTGCCCCTTCACGTGCCCGGTTCCCTCGCCTCTTTATCGATAATCCGCGAGTATTAATTAGAATTCCAATCTTCCGATTTAATACGATGTCTCTCCTTCCCCTTACCGCGGGCTCCCAACACTTTCCTTCGCAGTTCCGACCTCTTCCTTCCAACCTCTTTCTCCTTTCCGGGTCTCCACCCTCACCGGTCCCTCTCATCTCCCCCGTCATTTCCCTACGAGGGGCTTAACGGTCAAACTGAAACTTTCAAATTGAGAGCGCATAAAGCGAACGAATTTTGCACGCGCGACTCTTTGGAACTTTATCGCATCGTAAATTAAAATTTCATCCATGAACGGATAATTGAGGGGTGATTAAAGCGTTCATTTTACCGAAACCGCTTGGTGAAAATGTCTGCAGGAATGTCCTCGCGGTCGGCAAGACTTCTATCTCGCTCCGTTCCGACGTCTCAAGAATCGCTTCGCAATCGTTATATTTGTGCCGGAGAAGCGATTTCAAACGGCTCAAAGGCCGGGCTTCTTACTCCGACGAATTTTCCTCATCGCGAACGATTAAGAAATCTATATTTCTGAACGATAAAAAATTTAATAATCCATCGATATCGCGTAAAAATGTAAAAGCACATGTAATAAATACATAATAACAGAGCTTCGATGTCGCGGTACATAATTGGCTAATGGAGAATTACCACGGGAAACATAATTGCACTGGTGGCCCGTGCCGCTCTTAACGAGCGCCGGGTTTCAGCGATTAACCGGGTTTTACAAGAGACAATAAGATTTCTTCCGAACGGCAGAAACAGTTGGCGCGCGCAAAGGTATTTCTTTTTTTTTCCACGAGCTAAGGACCCGAGTGGAAATTCATCTAGCTATTCTGCGTTTGCAACTAGTGGTTTAATCGCGCAGATTAAATATATTTTTAGCTAGTGACTAGCTTGGTATACTAGCCATAATTTATAAGAAAGTAATTATTATTTAGTAATTATTAGTATCTAGCCGCTACCGTATAAGATTCTACTGTAAAAAATAAACTTGCGTCATTAAAAAAAAAAAAAAAAGCGATTGTCCAGCGCGGGCAATTTAGCGAAACAATTATTCCAGGCAAATAACGAGCTAGTAAAGCATAAATATCTAAACGTTTTTCGCCGGCAAACACGAGATAAATCACGAATTGGCAAGCTAATTAAGAGATAATAGTTAAGTTCAATTTCCACTCGGGGTATTCGTACCTAGGTAAAAGCTAAGTCCCGCGTTGCTGTTTTACCGTGCTACCGTTACCATTCGGTGGGACCGTTTCATTCTAACGAGAAAGCGGCGTGCAACATTAGTTACCTGGTCCGAGTCGGCGGACATCCGATGAACAGCACGACAACGACCGCCCCCTTAGTTGCTCAATAACAAGGCGCGCATTGTAATTATGCTTTCTCCTCCCCGTCATAGATTCTCTGCAAAGCTACACGATACCGTCGCCACGTGAGAACCGTGCCTCTGACCGAGACAATTTTACGAACGACGGCGACAGTTTCGGCGTGACAAACGACGCCGCTGCATTACTACGACGCGCACGTATCCGCCTTATCGTTCATCGAGTTTTTGTCAAAATGGATCTTCATTAACCGCCGCGTAAAGCAAAATGAGAAAGATCGCGCAGAGAAAGGGAAAGGCTAAATAAATAACGAAAGTGTGCTAATGCGTTCCGGCGAGCATCCGCGCTGTGCATTCCATAATGGAAATGCTATCGCGCATTTTCACGTTGAAATTTTCCGCAACATATCGCTCGCGCATTGTTCTGCACTACGCCGTGAATAAGCGAATTAAAATAAAAAAAAATTAAAAAAAAAAAAGAAAAGAAAAAAGTCTACTGCGCTTTTGCGGTTGGCGCGGGATTTTCCGCGAGCAATGTTATCGCCCTCGCGGAAAAGATTACGCACAATTGACAAGTAAGCCGCTCGAAGTTGACGGCCGATAATGTTCTGAATTCTCTGTGGCACTTTTCGAGTCTCTCGGATATTATGGAGAATCGAGCGCGCGTCGAAAGAATCGCGGACGAAACTCGAGAGAACAAAATATATACTTCTGCCCTATTTATCTTTACCGTTCGCTTCCGGCGGAGTTGGCGATTCCTTCGGCTAACTTTTGCATTCCCGATGCCTCTCTTTTCTTCCCCCGCATTGTCGGGACTCAAAGGTGGTCAGCGATGCGCGCGTGATCCACCTCGCTCAAGGGGATAAAGCCCGCGAAACTGTTAACCGTTAAGAAGCGAGGGAGCGGATCGAAAAATCAAGCGCGTCCGTCGGCTCTCATATTTCCTTTGAAGTAGGCAAACCCACTTTCAAGAGTGTTAACATTGCCGAGCGCGGCACAACTTTCCGGAAAATTATTTTACTCCGGGCGAAGGCAATCCCTATTGACTCGCCCGCGATCGCTTCGACGAGGTTGCGGGATGAGAAGGAACGGCGGGGCGAAAGAGGGCGCAGGAGGGCGGGAACGAGGTAGCGGAGATCGGGAGGAAGCGGTCGAGATGAGATAGAAGAGCGGAAGAAAATTGAAAAGTCAAGAAGCTCGCCCTCGCCCCGCCGACGTGCTCGAGTTTAACCGCGCACTGCAAGACGAACTCTCCTCGCTTCTCCTTCTTTTTATATCGGTCTATTTATCCATCTATACCTTAAGTTTTCTTTCTCTTTCTGCCTCCCTCCACTTCCCGGCGACTCGCCCTCGTCCTCCCTTTCGCGGTACTTTGTCCCTTTGCTCTTTTACATCCTTATTTCGTACCACGCGAATGCCGCTTTTTATTCAAGAACCCGGGAAAAAAAAGAAAAAAAAAAAGAAAGAAATTATTCATCGACCGATTGACGAGACGGTGCGAACGAAATGTGCAACAACGATCAAGGAGTACATTTCCCGATGGAAATTATTCCTGAAGGTGTGTATCGTTTTTAACGTCCGTCCGATTAAACGCGGGGAAAACGAAGGATCTTCATATATATAAATATAAATACCAAAGAAACGATAGCCGTGCGATCGCGCTTGTTTTCGCAGCAGAATGGCATACGCGAGTGTTTGCCGGCGAACGAGCTCGCCTCTCGTGGAGGCGCATATCGATTTTGCATAGGAACGACGCTTTTCGTCCGCTTGAAATCCGAGGCGCGAAGTAGACGGCGGTTTTACGATAATTGGGCGGCCCGTGGAAAGCACTCTGGGCACTTCTCTCACGGGCGCGACGGAATTATTTTCGGGTGGTCCCCTCCAACGGGCGTTGCACCCGCCATTAGCGAAGGCCGAGTCCCGACGTATTCATTTCCTCACCCTCATTATTTACATATACTTCATTTACCCGCTTTCGCGTCCGGGGCCCGACCATCGACAAAATGTAATCCGCGAAAAGCCGGGCCGGGTCCGCCCGGCAATCACGATCTTCTCGCGTCAGACAAACCCCCTGGATTCACGCTCGATCGAGAGCCTCGGCTTGATAGCGAAAGAGCGATTCGCGTACTTATTGCTGCCGATCGATCGGGCTAAAAGCGACGCGCCGGAAGATGGACTTCCCTCGTTAAAAACGCGTCGCTCGTCAGGCACAAGAGACTATTATCTTGCGCGCTGTTAATGCACGCTCATCTCACGTTTTTTTTTTCTTAGTTAATGCCGACGAAATAAAAAGAAAAAACTGCCTCGCTCTCGTTTACCGAGTATCGCTCGAAATGGCAATTACAAAAAGGCAGTTTCCAAAAGACGAGCTGTACGCAAAATAATCGAAATAATTCTTAATACGAACTTGTGGGAGGGGGTTCTTCGAGACGAGGCCTCGTCGGGGTTCGATAAGGCGAGCCGCGCCGCGTAGTTTCGGTACCGCGACGAGGCGAGAGGGCAAAGAGGAAAACGGAATAACGGAGAGGATAGAGCGCTAAGAGGCAAAGGTCGGCGAGTAATGCGCAGCAGACTAGTCCACGAGTGGCGTGGCGTAGTGGATGGTCGGTATTTCGTTCCCTTTTCAGACTCGACGAAAGCTTCGACGTCAGGATTTCGGCGTCAGGCTTAAGAGCTGCCGCCTTAATCTCCGCTTGGCCAACCAGCCTTCTACACTCCACAAGCCCTCCGTCGTCTTTTCACCGCGTCTTACTCCTTTTCGGACTCTCATCCTCTTTACCGCGACGGCCGCCGTCAACATCGGGCGTCGGGCCGTCTTCCGCCATGGCGAAGCACGTCTCGCGGCAAAGCACCGTGGCTTCCATTTCTTTCTCTTTCTCTCTCTCTCTCTCTCTCTCAACTTTTATTTTGACCGTAGAAGGACCGTGGAATGTTTACGGAACCCGGAAGTTAACGGTGGATAAGAGCAAAGGGCTGATGCCATCGGAGGCGGTGAGAGTTCTTCTAAATGGAGATTGCGAGAAGTGATGCGTGCGCGTCGCTCGAAATCCTCGTTCCCGCAAGCTCGAAAAGGAAAGAGAGAGAAAGCGAGAAAAATGCTTTTTTTTTATTTCCGCGTCGGCTTTATAATCGCGCATCCGCCTTTCTAAAAAAATATTTAAATACTTTGACGACGAAAATAATTTACGCACACTTTAATCTTTATGATTATCGATTAATAATCAGACTTCTTATAAAAAAAAAAAAATTATTAAATCTTTTATAAAACCGTAACTGCGGCAAATGTTTAATTTGTAAAAACTACCCTCAGCTTTTTCGCCGGCGGACGAACTTATCCAGACGAGTTTCGTCGAAAGTCCCGGCGCCCTAATCCCGCGGGAATTCTCTACCAATGCACGAGCAAATACGTACGCGCGTGTATATACACTTCGAAACGTAGCCGCCCGTCTACTAAATTTTAATCACAAAAATGCATTGCGTATTGTGCCGGCTGTCGGTGGCTCAGGGGACGACGGGGGTAGACAACGTCTGCTAGCGGATGGATATGTTACGGAGCAAGGTAAAAGGGGTGCGAAAGGGGCGCTCCGACGTTCGAGTGGAAGGATCGAGAGGAGCGGAGGTTCGCGAAAAAAAAAAAAAAGAAAAAAGAAAAAAGAAATAGAAGTCGATATAGAAAGGAGTGACAGAAGTACGGCGACGGCGAGAAGCGATGAGGATGGAGCACGGCGTGTGCACGAATGGATTGTAGCATTGTTAAACGCGCGAAAGCGGCCCTGACAAATAAAAAAAAAAGAAAAAAAAAGGAGGCTATTGTCAGTTTAACGCGCACGGTGTTGTTTCTCGTTATTCGCGCCGCGGACTTCCCAAAAGTTCCGCCGTCTCTTTTCACGATCTTCGCGAGACATCCCCTGGTCCGCCTCCCTATCCGATACGCGTTTTACCAGCGCCCGAAACTTCTGACATTAAAAGCACCTTGTCGACAACGATTTCAACATCGCGCGATCCCTTGTGATATTAATACGAGATAAAAGTTGAGTATAGAATCGCGCTGTGTTTTTGCGCCGGTAATGTATCTCCTAAAATTAAAAAAAAAAAAAATAATAATGAACTTCTCTTTTAACTGCGTTATTGTGTCGACACGTTGTGCCGTTAATAAAGCACAGTGTGCTTGGAAATTTATTATTCATCCTTTTTGTTTCCGATTTTTTATTCTTTCGCAAAATGCAAAATCGGTTGTCGCGTTTAATGCAAGAATAAAGAGCCGCGGTTATAGGATTAAGCGATATTATTCAATGTGCCAATAGATATTCGCGGAAAGCGCTGTAAAAATTTGGCCGTTAATCTTAAATTAATTTAAAAAAATTTCGTAACTGGAAATAATATACGGACAAGCCACTGATTATAATACAATATAGCCTCAGCATTTGCGTGGTGTACATTAATAAAATTGTAATTTCGGACATTATCAAAATTATAGAAACTGCCTTTCTGAACGCATTTTGCATCTGCTGTTAAAATTTCGTTAATACATATTTTTTTTTTTTTTTTTTTTTTTTTTGTTGCCGTTGCGACGCATTTCAATGTTCGCGTAAACTAAAGCACGTAATTATTTGAACTGCACAATCTCATGGGCCTTGGGAAGAAAGAGAAAAAAAAAGTAATAAATAAAATAAAATAACAGACAAGTTTTTTAATCCAAGTTTGGGCTTCAAAAACCTGATTGAGCACGGGAACCTTTTCGTTGTTGCGGCGCGAGTTGTTGCGGAAATAAGCCCCGAGGCGTCCCAAGTATTAGGCGTACAAGTCCGCTCATTTCCGGCCGTAATCACTGAAGTAACGCTAGACCCTCGTCACATCTGGAAGTGGGTATATTTCATTTATTTTCAAAGGCCGACCCTTTGAGCAATCTCTGTGGCTTGCGGCTACTGAATCGTCTCATCCGCCACGGTTGGTTTTCACTCGACTGTCGGTATATGGTTGAATTACGAGCGGCACAGAGGCGGCGCAAAGAGCAAAGGGACAAGATTTGAATTGCTAAAATACCTTTTCTGGCCGATAAACCGCGATCCTTCTACAAATTTTTATACGGAAGGAAGTAGGCGCATAATTTCGGATACCGCCGCGCTGATCTACAACTCCTTCGTATAAGAAAAAAGAAAAAAAAAAAAGTAGAGCGCGATAGTGCGTGATCCATTTCAATATGAAACGCGACAACTTAACAACCGTTTTGAGATTAATATTCTCTTTGAATTTTGTATAAATGACACTTCCATGCTCTTTGTGCTCTGCTCACCTACATTTTCCGTATTATTTTTTCCACCGACATTGATTCGTATATCACAATGTCCTGAAAACGGAGACGAAATATTTTAAATAATCACCGCTATTGTAAAATGGAAAATAATGGCACGGCGGGAATAGGTGTAGGTATCGCATCAACAAAGGCAATTCACGATCATCAGTGACACCGGTATCATTGAAGTACGACACAAAGCGCAGCGGCGGGCAGCGAGCAACATGCGTGCTTTCCCATTACGTGTTTGTTGCATGCTGTTCGTTCAGTTAAGCGTTGAGCTGTAATTCAGTCGTGCCAGCACGTCGATCATTGACACTCGTTCTCGTCGGATTATATTAATTAAAAAGAAAAATAAAATAAAATAAAATAAAATAAAATAAAGAAAGCATTGCCGGGAAAGATTAGAGACGCGAGAAAAGCGTAGAAAATAATAAAAATCTCCGATCATACTCGTTTTCTAATTATTCATATTAGCGAATCGAGACGTAGAATGGCGTTTGCATTATTCATGAAGATGTCACTGGCAACAGATATATTTATCTCGCGCCGCGACGGAGGAAGAGTTCAATAACCATTAGCGCATGGCAGGCTGTTCGGTAGCTGTTCCGCGGCATCGCGCTCTCGCAGACTTAACCACGTCGTAAAAGAGACAAGAAGTCATTAGGAGGACATTCGCGAGCGAGACGCAGAAGATGAGAGATGAGGCAGAGACGCGCCGTTCGGTATCGAGCTAATAAGACGGAAAATCTAACGACGAGCACCGGAGCAGTTAATTACTTATAGACGCCGCGTGGTGCAAACATTAATTAACATGCGAGCGGAAGAAGCGCGAGAACGCATACGTGCATTAATAAGAGTCGGTTTCTTGCTCCGCGTGCGCTCGCCTTCGCGCATTCGCCCTCTATATCAGTTGATTTTTTTTTTATCCCTCCTAATTTTTTTTATCCCTCTCAACGTGTATATCTTGCTTTGTAACCCCAGCAGCCAGCGATAATAATGAGAAAAGCTCGCCCCCTCCCCTTTCTGACGGCGTCTCATTAAAGACAGCACATTCAGGTGTCAAGTTTGAAATTTTAATTAGTAAAAAATCCAATTCTCCACGCGTACGACCAGTTATCTTTCCTCTTTTGCGTCAGCGTTTTCTTTTTCTTGCCCTTTTTCTTTCGCGCCCTCGCTCGTTACGTTCGCCAGCTTGGCAATGAGAGTCGGCTGCTCAAAAGCCTCGAACGTTTCAATTAATGTGGCCGCAGGATCGCAGACTGTCGCATTCGATCGCGTTTGTTCTTTTTTTATTTCTTTTTTTTCTGATTGCACTTTGCTAACTTTATGCTCGCGGAAAACTTCAACCGCTTACAAATGCGCTTGCGTTTCTTCAAATAATTATTTTCAAAAAGCTTGAAAATTTTGCCGGAAAAACAATGTATTATCTATTAATTATATTTTATAAATTTTATGTAATTATAAATGACAAAGAAAAATATCTTACAACATAAACTATTATACTTAATCGTTTACACGAGAGAGAGAGAGAGAGAGAGAGAGAGAGAGAGAGAGAGAGAGAGAGAGAGAGAGAGAGAGAGATATTTGACCCACGGCTTTTATTTATATGCATAATTATACGGTAATAGAATAACGGCAAATAGAGTTTATGAAATAATAATATCGTTTATGGAAAGCGAGAAAAGCCAGTTGTTCTTGACCACATAAACGTCCATTCATGGTAAAACAAAGCAAATTTAGTCTGGAAATGATGAAAGGAAAAGCTTCCATAATCGTGAACACGCTTTGACCAGCGTGTTGAGTATTATTAATCCTCAAGCAATCCAGCACGCTGTAATGAGCAAAGAACCTAATTACCAGCCAATCTAAATCGAGCCTGCAGCTTAATTAATAATGAATACGGATTACCTTGCGATGGTTTAAGAAAAATGCCATGATTAATGCGCAATACAAAAATAATGGTTCAGAATGTAACGCGAAAGATTTCATTAGTCATTTTGTCAACTGTTTAATTAATATCAATTTATTCAAATACATGTATAATATCAATTTTGTAATTTGGCTATTAAATGATTAAAGTTACTTTATCGCGTGCGATTACCAGCGGAATCAAGTTTGCAACAATTATTGCTATTGGCATTGTTCGTATCGATAAAAGCGTCCGTAATGAATATGCGGTAACAAAAACATTTCATGTATTAAAGAGATTCATTTATTAATAGAACTAATGTTAATTAGCGTACACGGCCGCGATAAAAAATATTATATATAATTTTTTTTATTAATTTTATTAACTAACATATCGGCATGTCTACATTAATATTTTTCATTTTATGTTACAGTCACCGGCAAAACTGTACAACTCCGCTGAAGTTCATGCAGATTGGTAAGTCGCATTATTTTTCTTTTTCGTAGTTTGCAATTGAGGCCTCTTAAAAAATCAACGCGCGCGTGAAAACGCATACGGTTATAAAAATATTGTACGGACTTTCGTCACGTTTACATAAGCGTAATTTACAAGTTTGATAAAAGTTTCACTGAGCGAGAACCTCCCGCGAAACTTACTTTGTTCAATTATATCGCATTACGCGAAGAGATCTTATAAGTGTATGTCAGTCGATGTAATTGAGCACTCTAAAAGCCGAGCCGGCTGTTTCCGGCTCACGTTCGAGCACGATCCAAGATAGTCCGCGATAAAAGCGCAATTGAGCTTCTTAAGTCTCTCGAGCGATCCTTCGCAACGAAATAACGCGATCGGAGCGTCTAAGGAGAGAATCAACGGCGGAGCCCGTCTCTAGTTCGCTAGCCGATTGTTCGCCGAGCGAAGCCCCGGGTTTTCCGCGAGGCAACATGCGACGCGGTTGAAGGAAAGAGGAGCAAGAACCGGGAAAAAGAGGGCGGGTGTGCGATTTAAGGAAAAGTTGAGAAAATCTTGGGAATCCGATTACAGGAGCGGGCAGCGCCCGCTGACTAGTTGGCAGTCGGGGCGGCGGTAAGACGGAGAGCCGAGCCGGGCAAGTCCGACAGTTCGACGGCGACGGGAAGGTGGAGAGAGTAGACGCGGGGGTTGGCCAGTAAAGTTGTAGCGAATCAGTTTCGGTGTCACGTAGGTATTCCGTACCACGTTCTCGTACAAGGAGAATAAGGCGCGGGTGACTGGATTGCAAAGGAAAGCATCTCGAGGTGATGCGAACCGGCCGGGAAGAAAAAAAAGACCGCGCGTAAATGTATGTATTGTACGCACACGTGCGCGCGCGTTTGCACAGTTAGGAGAGAAAGAGGGACACGCGGACGGGTCGTGCCCAACCACAAACGGGGTTGCAATCGGGTTTGGCCGAGGATGCGATACATATCAGCCGACAGCGCGCCGTTATTCAATTTACAGGTCGGTCCCGTTGATTGTGCACCTTAATACCATTACCATGGCCGCCACCTTTGGGTGGGATTTCTCTTCCCCCTGTCTTGTAACGACGGTTCGAGACACGGCGGTCGTATTTACACTCACGTGTGAATTTCAGACCCCCTCCTCCCCCCCCCCTTAGGTTCGAGAGGGTGAAACACCGTCGTCGACGATGGTAACGACGACGAGAACGACGACGGCGACGGATTTCGCCGTCGTTGTTCCGTCCTTGTTCTCAGCGGCAGGGAACCGATAGTTAGACGCGAACGTGGCCGTGTCGCCTATTAAAGTTCTTACACTCTTGGAGTTATCTGCTTACGTGATGTACGACACGTGTTACGTAAAATGTGATCGATAGCGTTTTCACAGGTGCGCTTGATATCGCGATTTATCCCGTCAAACAATATAAATGTCATTTCCATTTGATCGCTCAATTACCATTAATTAAGTCAACGCGATACTGCGTATTAAAATGTTGGTCTCTCCTTTCCGCAAATATCAATCAAAAGTGCAACTAAAAAATTACGATCTCTGCAGTTAGACCGATGCAGTAAAATTTTCACAAAATAACGTAATAAAATAGACGAATGTATCATGTAAGGCTTATTTAGGTCGTTAAATTATAATTATTATTACGCCTCCTTATAGCTGTTTGTTGAGCTTAATCCCCTTTTTTATACGATACTTACTCGATATCGAGTATAAAGTTATCTTATCTTTACGACGTTTACTCCAATAAAACTTGTCCGCGGTGTTGAATAAACGGCGCGATGCTTAAACGTGACGAGATACGTGGCGCGTGGCCGGGAAGACGCAGGCATGCGAATTAGCCCCATACTTGGCCGGAACGTTGCAGGACGCCGGCATAACAAATGCAGCTCGACGCTTGTTTGACGAGTCGAGTGAACGAGCGGGTAAGAAAGAGAGAAGGAGAAAACAGCATGGAATAACTGAATGGACTCACGTGCTACGCATACGTTACGAGCACCTGTGTGCGGGACGCGAGATCAATGACGACGCGTTTCAATGTTCTCCAACTATCGGCCGTGTAATTACGCGTACTCTACGCTAATTTTAATTAAATTCACGGAAAAGAAAAATTGATGTCTTACTCGGCGATACTAAATACCACCGACTGATTATTCGTTTTCCGTAATTAAAACGAGCGATTCGTTGCGAGACCGCATGCACTACGCGGAGGGAAAGCACAATTTAATAACACGGTCCCGCACATAAAATAAAATCGATTGTCGTGCCATTCCGCAAACGCGGTTCACGCGCGTGTTTCTCTAACGTCGTTCTAAATTCCCGTCACGATTCCGCTAAATACGTTTGCGTTTGATACGAGACGGAGATGGCATTAGCGGCGCGAATTACTGGAGCATTAATTCTGCCATTCTCTCTTTATTCGTTCGGGAGGAATTTCCCAGCTGAGCAATACGAGTGTATGACAACACCACGTGATATTTCGCCGTGTCGGCGAGCGTAGATATACGCAACGGCGCGCGAATGAACACAGAGCTATTCAGCGTGGAAGCTGTTCGGTAATTTCGTTTCGCGAAAACGCACCTCGTTCGCCACCCTCCGTCAGGATTCTCGCCCATCGAACGGGAGGAAGCACGGGAAATGAAGCGCGGATGACAGCGAAAATACGCGCGGCGCGACGTAGGGGGCCAACACTTCGCGCTATTTTCTCGAATAACGAGGGACGAGTGCACCCGAAGGTACATCCGTTACAGGACGGCGACATCCGCGAATTAGCTCGTTTTTACGGCCGTGCAATTTTTTTGCCCGCTTTTATTCACCTGCTCGCGAAGTGGCCCGCGGGCGCCGCGACGCCGAGGCTGCCGTTTCGCTCGGTACCAGTCGCTTTGCCACAAATTTATTCCGCGGAGTTAATCACGCGACGCTAATTTTTACCCAACTTTACTCTCGCCCGCACAAGGCGCCGCGACCGTTCCAACTTCCGCTCCAACTTGTCCGCGAAGTCGCCCTGAAGCCACCCCCTCCCGCTCCCGTTTCGCGGATCTGGCTCTTGTTCGGACCTCGAACTTCTACGGCGTAGTTTTCTGCGGGCAAAACGTGCCTCTTCGCTGCGAAATACAAAGATTTTCGAAAGTTTCCGGCAATTAGCCCCGACTTGGCCCGTTTTCTTTTATCTGCGCGCACTCAGCGTTTTCTTTTTTCTCTCTCTCTCTCTCTCTCTCTTTTTTATCACTTAACGATTTTCTTGGTGCGTTCTTGAATAATTTATGCGTGAAAATCAAAATTAAGCCCTTTACATAATTAGATTTCAAATAGAATAAAAATTAGTACGTTTCTAATTAACATGGTCGGAATTAAACGCCGCAAAAAAAAAAAAAAAAAAACAAATGCGTAAAATTGATTTCGAGTTCATCCGTAGGAAAGTAAAACAATGGTTAACGTCGTAGCAAAAAAAAAAAATTAAGTAATTCAGTTTATACGCGTTTTACTCGATTAAAGGAAGCGCGATCGCCATCCGCGCTCGAATTAATCAAACGTCTCCTGTAATCTAGAGTTGGGCGGCACCTCGGTAAGGCGAGGGATGAAAAAAGGCCCTCCCTTTCAAGAAACTCGTGAAAGAACGCCTTTAAATTCACAATCCCGAATGGAAGTCGAAGGAAAGTGCAGTCGGTCGAATTAACAGCGTCCCGTTTTTCTCCGCGTATTCTTGAGGTAAGATCTATTCCACTTACACAATTATCTCCGTAATTGCATTACTCTTTGCTACACCGCCGCGTAAGAACTCATCTATACGACATATCGACCAATCACGATAAGTAATTACAAATTAAATCAGACGTGGCGCCGTCCTCAAGTAACGTCTTATCGCGTTCTTCGCCGGCAGCACAATTTGTCTTTATTTACGGAATCAACGCGAATCTATCAAAGAACGAAGTAATAACGCATCGTCGATACTTTTACCTATATAAATCTGATTAATGATGAAAATTTTATGTTCACTCGTAATATTCACCGAAACATTTTATCAACGAAAATGTATAATTAACGAGTGGAAATAATTAAATTATTAAAAATTCAATAACTTTATTAACAAGATTACTTTTTTTTTTTGGATAATTGTATTTGATTAATGAATACTTACGCTCGACTAACAGAAAATATATTTGTGAATTCAAGTATCAGCCCAGACGCAGTTACGGTTATTGAGGCTTTAAAGTCTGATATTCGCCGGAGCGAATAAAGCACGTAACTGTCGTAAAAAAATCGTGTATCGTAAACCAAATCACA
The DNA here is from genome assembly GCF_019399895.1 of Cardiocondyla obscurior. Taxonomy (NCBI): domain Eukaryota; kingdom Metazoa; phylum Arthropoda; class Insecta; order Hymenoptera; family Formicidae; genus Cardiocondyla; species Cardiocondyla obscurior. Next base: position 8,206,155 of record NC_091864.1, read on the forward strand.
ATTCGCCGAAAGTAATCCTATTCGTCCAGAGGTCGATAAAAATGTCGAATATGAAACCGGTATGAATTGTCCATAATTTTCACCGCGTTTCTCACGAACTTTAAAAGTACCGCCCGTGAAACGTTATTTTATTATAATTCAGTCTTTCTGAAAACCAAATTCAAATTCCGATGATCAAGCCCATTTATTCCCCTCATTTATCTCTCGCGGCCCTTTATCTGCATATTTCTCATAGTGAAATCCTCATCGCTCACTCACCTGACACGTAACACACGCACGGGCACGTCCGTGCCGGCGCATGTATGTGCCCGTGCATTCTATCCACAATTTTAACAATGTATATTCCAAGCTGTGAACGTGATATACAATGTTGTGTAAGCGAGAAAAAAAAGAAAAAGAAAAAAAAATCTTTTCGCGCAAATTTTCCAAGATGATTTTTGTTAATGCCGCAGTACGTACTTTTATTACATAATCACGCTCATTACCATAAATTTTGTTTCACTTTACGAGACAACTCGTCAATTTGAAACGATCGCGTGTAACTTTAATATTCTAAATGATCAACCTTTACGAACGTGAATCATTAAAACGCGAAGAAAATTTTTTTGTTTTTTTTTTCTCCGATCAATCTTATCGACTCGCGACTCTAAGTTCCCGATTCATTAAGAACCGCCTAGGGCAACCGAAATATTTAATTAAAAAATAGCAACAGCGATAGTTCATCTTTGTTTCTCGTTGCTTTTATCTGCACGTCTTTCATAGAGAAATTCCCATCGCTCACCGACCCAATACGTGCAACGCGACGTGACGTACATACACACGCACATGCGGATCCTGCACGCTCTATACGCGATGTACGCGTGGGTATCGATTCGGCGAGCCTCGCCCCGAAGCGCGGTCGGGATATCGTGCATTTTCAAGGTCTGAAACACTTTCCCCGGAGAGATGCGGGAGCAACGAGTGTCGGCGAGAGAGAAAAACGGAGAAAAAAGTTTAGCGGAAGGTGCGAGTGCATTTTTTAAAAGGCCGGCAGTCGTTTCGAAGTGCGCCAGCCAACCGTTTTCATGTCTGAGACACGATGGGGACAAAAGGGGGGGAAGGGGGAGAGCGGTGGAAGGGAATGTGTTCGAGAGGGACGAGAGAAATGAAAGAACAACGAGAATACTGATAGGTATAGAGCAAAGTATACAGAGAGAGACGCGAGGAAGACCTGTCCGGTCCTTCCATCCGTCTCTTCGTCTTTCTGTAGAAGGGGTTGAAAGGCCGGTTGGAGGACGAGAGGGTGAAGGCGAGGGCGAGGGCGGTCGTAGGCGGGAGCGATGATACGTGCGTAGAATAGCCCCAGCATTTTGAGCTCCTCGGAGATTTGGCTTGCCGAGTAAGAGGTTGGCGCTGCCGCGCCGCCACCGTCTCACCTTTTTTTTTTTTTTTTTTTTCTTTCCCACCCCCGACCGGCGTCGTCATCCGTTTCTCTCTTGCGCCGTCTTCTATCTCGTGCCACCCTTCCCGCGCCCTATCGCGACGACGGCGGCGGTGGTATCTACCGTTTCGTGCCTCGGTTTCTTTCATCGGCCCTCCGACTCTCTCGCGGAGCCCAGGGCGGTTGAGCCACTGGAGGCAACAATCTTAAAATATCACCCCGCGGATACAGCATGGCATGAGTTATCGCGGTATTTAATCATCCCCAATAAGCTCGCGTTCCCTTCACCCCTTAGATTTCCTCTCTTTGTCGCCCGAGTTTTCGCCTAGGTGGAATGGACCTGACGTTCGTTTTTGAGAATACGCTTTTGTTTTTGATTAATAGAAAAAAAATTTAAAAAACCTTATTACTCTTTAAATTTGAATGTACTCACATTAAAATTTACAGATATTTAGGTACGTCTATTATTTTATCGGATTAAAACCATGATACATAAACCAAATATTGTTCGTATAATTAAATTTTATTACAGATTATTCAATATTTAAAAAGTCATGTTAAAATTTGCTTCATAAATATTTGTTTTGCCTTCAATTTATTTACTGAAAAATATTTATCGATTAAAAAATTAGAAGCTGCTGTAAAACTGTTTACGTTCCATTTTTCCCAATTACGAAATTCGGAATTTTATCCTCCCGTTTCCGCGCACAAAAAGATTGTTCTCTTAAAGCTTTGCGATTCTTCTTTTCCTTCGGCTTTCGTCTTTCCGTTCTTTCCGCCAACGCGGTGTATTTTCGCGACCGATTTTCGTCCAGCGGGATCTACTGTTCAATAAGATAGGCCTGACGATGACCGAGCACGATTTTCCTCGGAAGTAATTAAGAACGATTAACGGAAGTCCGTCCGACGATACTCGAACGCTGCGAAGAAGTTTTGATGACTTTAAAGCGCCTCGAAGACCGTTCGGGTCGATTAATAGCTCTCGAACGAGAGCCGTTTTCTTGGCGACAAAGAAGTTTCCTCGTTTTTCCTTTCGTAATCCTGACTCGGGCTAACAAGAATCCGCAATAACGAAGGGCGCTACACTTCTGTATAGCCGTCACCTTTCTCTATCGATATTTATCGTTCCGACACGGGTGTTACTAACGATCGAATAGTCGTGCGATTTTTTTAAGTGCACACTTTGTTGAACCGCGCAGCTTCCATATAACGCAAAAAAAAAAAAAATATCGCATTAATTGTAATTTCTGTTATATTTTACGAGATTTTTTTTTCCCCGAAAAAAGAGAAATAAGGGAAAATGAGCTTTTTGAGTCGTATCTTTCCGTAATACCCCTCCTATCCCCGCTGAAAAGCCCCTTGAGGGTTTCAGTTCGTTATAAAACAATTAATATGTTTAACTTAATACATTAGCAATCTCTTAAATATACCAATTCTTTCGGAGCGCATTAAAGAAACATAAAACTTAGATTAATTTTCAGTCTACGAGAAATTTCGCTGGTTTCAATTACGTTATACTTCGTTACGCGAAGTTACACGAAGTAATGCAGTCAACGATCACTCTCTTTCTCTTTCCCCCTCTCGCACTCTTTTTTCCTTAATCTCTGCTTTCATATAACAAACTTGCGGAATCCGTGAATGTACTTTCCGAGCGTCATTCATGGAATTAACGAGATTATGGTGGAATTGCGGAATCCGAAAGGGAGACGCCGAAGGAAGTTAACTTTCGCATCGTATTGATGAGCGACGTCTGATTCGTCGTCGCGTCAGCCGAGGGGGGAATATTTCAAACAAGGGTTTCGTCACCGAATAGCGGAGAAGAATGAGGCCTCTCTTCGGTGGAGGGAAGTCGCTCTCGCGGAGGAAGGGAGGTGAATTTCGCGTAGATACGGGTTATACTACGCTCCGCCGCAGGAATTCCGGTGGAACGATCGCGTCGGAGCGTCGCGTAGAGTTTGCTTGAGCAAATACGCCGTTCGTGAGAACACGTTCGTTTCATATTCGAAATCACTCGCAAGAGCCACTACGATGTCTTTGCGGTGCCACGGATCGTAACGCTCGGCCGTCGCGGTATCGACACCGTCAATCCGCGTATAATCATTCCGCGGCACGTCGTCGTATAACTCGGGGATAGCCGCGACATCCGCCGTTACTCGAAAGCGCGATAAATCCCAGCCGATGCTGTTGCGGATCAATTGTGGCTTACGAGAGAAGCGTACGGAATGCCTCAGAAGCCGGATGCTGTATCCGCGCGATCAATTCGAGAGCGTATTTTTAATTTAATGTTTACTCCAGTCCGATAAATAAGTTATTGCGATTCAAGCAGCGCGGTGATCTTTAAGCGAATTTGGTGCCCTGTCTCGTTTTACGCAAATTAATTTAAAGAATCCAGAGAACGGCTTTCATATCGTTGTTATTTAATTTCCTGAGTGCGACTCAGATGATTGACAACGGTTGGAGGAGATAGTACTCGCGTTATATTTAACACGGTGTCATCACGATGAAATCCCATTAATTCTTCGCTCGCGTTACGTTCTACTTAAATTATCACGGATAAATGTCACTTTGTCACAAGGGGAGCAGCGGTAGATCGATGACTCGATAAAAGTCCGCCACCCGCCCATTGTTCGCACAGTAAATTCGCGCGAGCAGACGCGCTCGAAATATATTTGTCGGCTGCAAATCCAGCTCACGGGCTGGGTTTTTCAACTCCTATCGGCCATCGGTATGTATCCCGTTCAACCCCACGGCGCCCCCGAGAGTCACCCACTCTGCTATCCTCTTTTGCTCCCTCGGATCGGCGAATGGGAATCCTTCGCGAAAGTTTACGCGCCCGACACTGCTCGAATAGACGCCTGAATTTCCCCGGTGAATTGCGCGGACGTAGTTGTATGTAACTATGCCGATTCTCCCCCGGGACGTTGCCGAAGTGTCAGTCCCAGTGATTCGGCTGAAATAAAATCTGCTTCCGCCTCTGACGGCATAGGAAGAAGTCGCCCCTCGCGCTATGAGAAATTCAAAAAATCGCAAATCAAGCGACTCGACGAGACGAAAACGCACGGGCACACCGCGTTTCAAATTAATATAATTAATTTTGAATTAATTAAACCCGAAGCGCGAGTATTGCAGAATTTTTTTTTTTTTTTTTTTTCTTATACGTAAACAAAAAGTAATAGCTGTACATACACACGAGAGGCACCGGTAAAAGTAAAAAAATTGTATCCGGTCGACTAAATGTAGAAAAAGCGTTTACTCTAAGGGCGATCGAAGCCGTGCCAGAAAGAAACCCGAACACACGAGCCTCCCTAGACGGCAATAATTTCTCTACGCGAATCCGCTTGCGGCTAAAAAGGCGAAATCGAGCGGACGCTTCCTATCTCGCTAAGAAGTAAAACGTGTGTTTCATATGAAAGGGATCGGATGTATCAGAAAGTTTTCGTGTTTGCTGCAGTTAACCCTGGGAAAGCCTCCGGGGAGCACGACATTGATTTCTCGCTCTACGATTACGTTTCTATACACCGGTCGGCTATTTCGTGACAAACAAATTCGGGTTTCCGAGAAATTTAATTACTTTTCGAACACCGTGAGGCCATTGCGTTTACGCGCGATACGCAGATCCGAAGGATACGCGCGACGAAACGATTCGGCTGTGCGAATCTCGCGCAAACGGTAAACCTTCCCTCCGATCTTCACCTTCCCGCCGAGAAAAGACGCGCTCCACAAAGGAACGGTAACCTCGTCATCGATACTTTTCAACGAAATCCACCCAAAGAAGTGGAAACAGCCGTTTCATCGATGGTAGTACAAGAGCGAAACTTCTTTTTCCCCGACGGCGTAAAAAGGGAAATCCGATATTCAGCCCGAAAGGTGTGCGCGATGCTACGAGGGGAAATTACGATCAAAGGGAGATCGGCTGTGTGGAATAATAGCTGTATCTTTCATCGTGCTGAAATGTTTCTTTGCAATACTTTCCACGTCTGGAGGTTTTTCGCACGATAACGCGCGGCGACGATATCGCTCCGACGTAATGGGGTTGTAATGGAGGCACCGACGGTTTATAGACGGTTTACGGACGGTCACGTTACTTTACGTGACGTTCTTATTATAAGATTCGATACTAGATTGGCGAGGGGCTAAATCGACAAGATCTTCTGGCGCAAAACATAATTCTTTTTATTTTCTCACGCTTGATGTTATCATTAATCCGCGAGAATTAATTTTTCCTGAAACCTTCTTCTCTAAACATTACCTAAAATGCAAGTTAAAAAACAAGAGTCTTATTTCTATCTAAAACAAACAATTTAATAATGCGGGATAGAAAACTGATAAGTAGAAAAACAAATTCGTCGAATAAATTCATCTAATTACAAAATTGAATTGAGCTCACTTTGCTCGAAAGAAGTAACTTCTTTAAACAAACACCGTGATCAAGTTAAAGTACTTTAATTCAACAGAGGCATAGAGAGTTTAATACGTGATAATTAAAATTTCCTTAAAAAATTCAACGATGCCTTAAGCATCTTCAGCTTTAACGGCCTTGTAATATTCTGCTCCAATTGGGCGCCGATGAATACGACATCGGGGGGAAGGGGGAAAAGGAAAGGAAGGAGAGAAATTTTCTTTCGGAATGGCCGCGCCCTTCACCTCGGACGGACGAACATTAAATAGACGCGCTCGCGCGTGGTGAGTCGAAACTTTTTAATTCACTATCAAGATGCAAATTCCCTTGTCGGACGGGGCAATTTATCCCGTCCTTTGAGGTGGCTGCTACTTACTAAGTAGTTCGCGGATCTTGACTTTCGTATATATCCGGCAGGGATGAAAGCCACGAAGGCCGCGGGCAACCCTCGGCGACGACGGCGCCGGGTGCACGAGGGTCGCGACCAAAACCACTGCTCGTCTCATCGTACTCTACTACCGTCATCTCGCGATCGATCTCGCTACCGGCATTTCGCTTCAAGTTCGAAGCCGGCTCTGAAATGACGCCGAGACGCAGATAACGTCGACGAAACACTAGTTACGCGACAGCAACTTGTCGCGCGAACTTACCTCGGGGATGAATAAAATCCGTGGATATCGCTTTACGTTTTGAACTCTTTCTAACTTATTTCGCCGAAGTGCGGAGCTCATCGTCGCGTAATGTTCTAAGAGCATTTGCGCCGCGGTTTGCACGAAACCGTAAACGCAATTTGTATTTCTGCGGGCCGCGTAAGGGTCTCGGATGCGGAACGCCAAACGGAAAACGGATGGCGGCCCGTTAACTCGCTCGGTCACTTCGTCAAAGGTAATTCGTGCGCCCGTAGTCGCGGCGTCCACGGCGTGCAACGAGGATGCATTTACGCGGGACGCCGCCGTTAAGCTGGCCGTCGACTGGCAGCTGCATCAAAACGGAGGAGTATTTCGACTTAATTAGCGGCCGAGGCACGACGAATTTTCGGCCGGGCCCGTGTAACGTTTGGCGGAGCACCGCACGAGGACGCATTTACATCGCGCCGTACGCGCCCAGGACAAAATATGCAAAACAGATTATCTAAGCGACCGCTCGCCGGTGGTCAGGGTGCCGGAGCCTCTCCCGTTCCTCGCAGCTACACGCACACGCTGCGTCGAGTCGTTAGATTATTCATTAAAGCGCCGGTTATATATTCAGCCGGCGGTGGCCAGAGTTTAATGGGCAAACGGTCAGTAATAAAGCTCTTAATTACTAATTCGCGCGGGAAGAATAGCCAAGAATTTACCACGGTCCGTTCCTCGCCGGATGCACGCGCGAGTAAATAAAATATTTACAACACCCCGTCGAGAATTGTCGCGCCCAACGCGTTATCGCTTTCGTCCGTCTGCGGCCGAATCTAATAATATCCCTTACAGACGTCTCCCATTAAGAAATTCACGCAAAAGTATATTTTAATCGAAGCTTCTTAAACGCAGCTTCGTTCCGAGTTATCGTAAATAAAACGGCTGCTGTTTTTCGTCGTCTCACCGAACGAGACGGGATGTTTCTCTCGAAATAAGCTCATAAACATTTTCCTAGTTTGTATTAAATTCCCTTAATGAAACGTGCTCCCACTAAAACAGCACGTTGTTGCAAACGTTGCGCGACGGCGCGATTCGTTTTAATTGGCATTACTGTCCGCGGACGTAAATACGTTCGCGGCGATAATGACCGGCGATAACTCATAATTCGAGCCCCTCGCGGATAATCTGATATTTCGGCCCTTAATCCCTCTGTATTACTCTCGTGGGCGCGCGTTTTGTCTTCGACCGCTTAATAATTCCGTGATTAAAGGAGTGAATTAATAACGCGGGCGGAAAGCGCGGAGGAGGGCCGGGCGCGGATCACGGACGCGCTGACGAGTAGAGCGATATTTTACGGGTCCGTCAGTTTATTCCGGCAACGTATTGCGGACGCAAATTGTATACGACGTGTCGTTATAATAATTAACTGGAGAGCAAGGGGGAAAGCGCGCCCGCCGCCCGCGCTCCGAGGCGACTCCCCAGCTTTATGCCCGGAAACTTCTCCATCCGGATTTGCATAACCACCTCAGAAATTACAGATGCATGCATTAAAGCGGCAGAGGCGGTCACGACCAATACTAATTCCCCCGGCTGTCTATTAATTTGCAAAATGGGTATTTTAAGTACCGGCACCGTCCGCCGCATTCGTTTCCGGCATTACGGATTACCGTTAATCATACAACGCTGTTTCAGCGTGGAATGTATAATTGCGCGAGACGCGGCGAATATCAAAACGCTCGCCGTCGTCAGGTAAGCCCCCGTGCATTTACGAGAACGTTCATATATATCAAGAAACGACCCCGTAACTTTTATTTAGAACCTGTGCATTTTTAAAAACGAGCGACGCTACGTCGAAGGAGAAAGAGCTCCTTCTACAAAGTTATTCCGCGGGGGATTTTAATTTTCGCGAAGGAAGGATCCCCGCGTTTATCAAAATAGCTCCTATGTGAAATTCTTTAAAAAGATAAAAATATTTTGCAAGCCTACCGTATGCTTAATAGATGCGCGACGTCGTCTCGCGGTAACGACTTGCGCTTGCTATTTCACGGACGACGGATAAAGAAATAACTAAGGAATACGTAGGCGAGGGCGCATGGGGAACGGAGAAATAAAAGCCGTCTGCGACACGTTATTCTACAGTTGCATTTCCGCGGATAATACGCACCTACACACGCGGGCGTGTGCCACCCAAGTAGCGTCGCGACGCGTCACGACGCGACGTTTCCGGCTTTACGACACGCGCGACTGGGTCTTGCGCGCTCCTCTCTCGGCGTTTAATTACGCGCCAGCCGTGATTAACTTTTTTTTCCTCCCTCTTTCCCCCGCGCTTGCGGTAATGCGCAATTTCAGGATACGCTCGCCATAATCGAATTACACTGTCTTCCCTTTTCGCGCAATGTACGCGCGATATTCGCCGGCGTCGTCGCGACATTCCCGTCGTTTCTCGCTCCCCTTTTCTTCGCAGAAAGAAAACGTTAGAGATCGAAACGCGTACGTTAATATTAAATTTACGCCGAGCGATGGCGCGCTCTCGATCATCGCGTATCGATTTCCACCCCGGTTACATTACACAACTGTCGCACCCCACCCGCCGCCTTTTATTTCGTGCTTTGCGTGGAAACGACGTCTGCTTTATCCGTCATATATATTGTATATATATATATATATCTCGCCGCGGTGTCTAGCACCGTGTCGCCGCTCCATCGATGGATTCAGATTACGTAAAATAATAGCTCAATAAAAATGCATAAGGAGCCGGCTTCGTTCTCGCAGTCTGCGCAAATACGCGTATACAGATTAAGAGTTCGGCGAGGATAAAACAGTCGGTGCGGGAAAAGTAAACGGGATAAGCGAAAGGTCGCGGGTAAACAGGATAATAAAACCGCAGTAAGCTCGATACCTAGCAAATTGATCCCGGACTTTCGCTTCGAGGTGACGACAGACGGACCATCACCGCCGTCGCTCCCAGGAGGATACGCCCGGCTTGTTTAAATGCAAATCGCCCCGTCACCTCGGCAAAAATAACTCTAGTAATTCGGGAACCGGCCCTGCAACGACCCCGGTTCGGGGCGAATGCCTCTTCCGCATGGCCGCCACCGCAGATGATGATACAGCGCGTCGAGCCCTTCCCGCGAATTACGCACACTTTCGTGTGCCTTAACCCTTTCGACGCGTGATGGGAGAAAGAGAGAGAGAAAAAAAAAAAAAGAGAAAATACCTGTGTTAAAAATACTATGGCAACCGCACTGTAACCTTCGGTAATTCGAGCGACGCCCTTAATTCTCGACGCGCCATCAAGCTGCCCGCAAAACCGAAGAGCGTTTTACGATTATTACGAGCGGCTAAAATTTTAGATCCCACGGTGAGGCGCGACGGACGGCCGTATTAAGGATACGTATTGAGGATACGTTACGTATCCTTGACTTCGATGATTTTACCTCGCGAAAAGTGGATAACGCGCTTTTACGACTCGTCCGTACGAAAAGTTGTAAACCAACGGGCGCTGTAAGTTTTCCGCGGCGCGGCTATTTACATTATCCCGAAAAACTTTCTGGATTTTTAGCCCAGCGCGGGCCGAGGTGTTCGCGCACTACAGATCATTTCGTGACAAGTTTTTCCGCCGTGTCTTTTCAGAAGTTTGCCCGGAAAGTTGTCGAAAACAGCGGAAATTTATCGCTCCAGTTGGAATCGGGCGCGGATTCGGTAGCAGCCAATGTTATTCCCGGCGTTCGAGAAAACTTTCTGCGCGAAAGATAAGTAATATAAAACATAATTTGGACAGTATTAAGTCGCGAAATATAATAAAGTAACGTACTCGCGCTTCATAATTTTTCTTTTTTTTTTTTTTTTTTTTTTTTTTCTTTTTACATCGTAAATCCCGTTGTTCTCCGGACAACATCAATTCCAATTATCGTGCTTTCAAATTGATTAATCCGACTCCGGAGTCTGAAAGGAGGCACTTGAGAGAGCGGAGGGAAAGCGTACGTTTTATCAGCTTGGCAACGGCGGCTGTTTGCGACGAATAAAGAATGGGACGGTGGAATCTACGGGAGATAAGTAAGCGAGACAGTGGCGGGCAATTGAAATCGCGCCGCGCACACACACAATCGCGGCGCATTCTGGCGCGGGTCAGAAGAAAAGAGGAATGGAAGCGGTTTGGCCGTGGCGGTTCTTGGACCGGCGTTAATGGCGGAATCATGACACCGAGCGACGGCGCCGCAAACGTGACCGGGCACGCGGCGCGGAATCTAGGTTAACGGCCTCCACGTTTCCACGTTCTGTCGTCGCGTACTCGGCAACGTTAAATCCCCGCGGTTCGCGAAATTTTTCCGCTTCCGATCGCGCAACGCCCGGGGGCTCAGACGGTGCCAATGATATCTCCATTAGACGTACGAGCCAACCGACTGCGCCGACCCTGTCGAATAATCGTATATCACTCGGGCCCATGAACCGCGCATTTCGATGCATCAAGTCGCGACCGTTCGGCTATTCGTACGTCCCGATTGCCTTATAAATAAGCCGGTCTCGAGCCACGGATATTTCCTTCGCTCGGCAGCCGTACCGCGCGCGCGGTAAGAACTCTATTAACTCGGCTCGTTGCCTCAAATAAGCGAGCGCGAAATGTTATCGCGCGCTCGCTGCGCTGTCATTATTATTTTCATCAGGAGTTCGACGGAACTTCCATTGCGCGGAAAATTCGTTTCGTTTCCCTCAATAAAGGCGGAATACTTTCAACTTCTTTACGCGAAAACTGGCGACAATCGCAGGGAAATGAATCGCGACGATAATGAAAGAGACAATCGTTAATAATTTCAGAACTTTTTATTTTTTTTTCTTTGTTTTTTTTTTTATTTCTCTTACGTTCAACTGCTATAGAACGGAGCGCGCCGGGTAATTACGTCGTCGGCGGACGGGGCTAGCTTACTTTAAATAACGCTTTCGCTTCTAATACAAGGGCGAAATTTTCCGTAGTCCCGCGAGAAGGGAAATGCGGTGCATTCACGGTTAAAGGCGGACGACGCAACGACGTGTTCAATGAACAATGAATAATGTTCGTTCGGTGCCGCGTTTACATCAGTTCCCGGCTACGCGCGAGACTTTTGTTTGCGGAGCAAACTGAGCGCGGTACGTCAGGCCGATTAATCTCGAATGATGAACGGCACCTTCTCACGCAGCCGCCGTCACGGGGAAATGTGACGAATCAGTGACCATCGAGGCGCTTTCTTGCGCAAATTTGCCGCAGATAGGCGAGATATTAACGAAATCGATTCCGCGAGCATTTGAGATTAGGTTACGTTGTTCTTTAAATAATTCAGCGAAATAATTACCGCACCATTATCGTCTACCGGTACAAATTGCAACGATTTTAATAATGCAACTCAATTTACCTTTAATTATTCACCATCTGCTCCGTCGTTGCAATTCCGTACCTTTAGTCCGACGCGAAGATTCACGCAAGAGCCTCTCTCCTTTCGTCGTGATCCCTTCGCGATGTCGAAATAATGCGAGCCGCGAGTTCTTGCACGAGAATCTGGGCTGTCCTCAAAAGGACAGATCGTTTCCCAGTGAAAAGCATCGAGTCTGTTTCGCAGTAAGAAACTCAAATAATCGATTAAATTCATTAAATAGATCAGACGCCGCAACGTGTGTGATAGTTATGGACTCGCGATATATCGACCTTATCATATAATTAACATTTCGCATAATATTCGGCGTGTGATTTCTGTTTCAGCGCATTAAATTTCGTTGAGACGGACACGCGATTAAGACGAGCAAAGTTGCCTGCAAGTGCTTCCAGACTCGGCCGGTGCATGCGCGGCGGCGCGATGAGCGCAGTGCACGGCCGATTCTCTTCATTCCCCCGCCGGACGCTGACCCAACAACATCGGAGCAAGAGAGAGTGCGCTCGTGTCGGAAGATCTACTCAAATCTGACGAACAATGATACATCTCCAGGTCAAACAGCATCCCTGTATTCATTCTCTGTTTCCGAAGACAACCCTGAATTCATTTTCTTCCTTCCACAGCACGGTACATATTCATTTATACGTAAATTATCATTATTTTTCTGTGCCGTTCACGTAACCGCGAAATGATCGCTTCGAGTTACTGCGTGGATAAAGCCGATTACAAAACAATAATCGACGATTAACTTAAATGCTCCCGAACAACGATATGATTTTTCACCCTCCTGCGATAATAGCAAAAATTAATTTAAGCAGGATAAAATATTTATTTAGTGCAAATATAACGAAATATAATATTCCCCTTTAATTATTCTTGATATTTCCTAAAGTACTCGAAAATTTAATTTGCAAAACTGTAATTTAAAGCTTTATTACGTATAAATATAAAATAATAAAAATAATAAAATAGCGCGACGCCGGCATCAACGATCATTAAAAAGTAATGAATTGAATAAAGAATAAAATAATTTTGCAATTAAATTTTCAAGTCGATCGTTGTTTTGTACAGCTGCTGTTATATTCATGCCGGGGTTTGGCGCAGCGTAGTTATATGTATAAATAGCAGCCAGGAGAGCCGACAGCGCGACCCGCGCCTCTTAATTCATCTGATTATCTTAATGTAGAGTTGTGGACCACGGGCTTAGGTGGCCGTATGAACTTAGCCCCCGGGTTATCTTTATTCACGCGATTTCAGTACAGCACTCCAACATAGACTTGACAATCTCGTCCGCATTTAATTGTTCGTAAATCGTTGGCAATTCTCATCACGTGCATTCAGTACAATTTTATTTTGAAATAATACACCATACGGCTGTAAAAAGAATTACATTTACACCGCTCGGTTCGGATAATCTGCGCTAGTAAACAAACTGCCGACATCGCGCGTCGCGTGTGTCGGAAAAATTCGTAAACATCGACGCGTTTCAGAATGCCACTTTGAATACGTACAATAAAATGTAGCGACTCCGCAGAAAGGCTGCTTAATGCGAACCCGGCGCTCTAATTGAGCGAGGACGACCTCGCCTCCGCTTGAAACAGCGCGGTCTTGTCGCGGATAGCTACGTTAAATCTTTCGTAGAAAGAGCGGGCGACATCAGTGGAGGGTGAGTAGCCCCTCCCCCCTAAATTTTGGGGAAGAACGTGTCTCCGGGGGCGGGACTGTCGCGCGCTGATAAAGCGTTAGGAATCATCAGGCGTATTGTGCTTACGCACGCTCGTAAATAACCCGAGTTACTTACGGTCGCCAGACCGAAAATACCGCCGCGTTAGGGAACTCGCAGAGGCCCATTACACGGCCGACCAGGCTGGCTTCTACGATTTCGAGACAGTTTAATGCGAGGGGTGCGTCTGCTGATGCACGGGGTGGCCGAAAGAACAGATAGAGGGACGGGGGAGACAGATCCAGGGGTTCAAGGAACGAGAAGGGCACCGAACGACGGTCACTTGTTAATGTTACGTTCAAAGCCCTTGTAACTGGAAGGCGTCGGTGCTGCGGCACCAAGTTTTGAATGTGCTGTAAATTAAATTGATACTCGCGCTTGTGCGACACCCTCGTCACTTTCTTGCTCTAGTTGAGCGACGACATAGACTGACGGAGATCGATTGCCCGGTCTAGGCTTAACCATTATCTCTCTCCACTCCGGTAAGACACTCCAGCTTGCGGAGGTAGTTAGGAAATCGTTACACGCGGTATCTAACAATATTTCGCTAATATGCTACATAAAGTAAATTGAATTAATATTTCATAAAAATATGATTGACACTTTGCTCGATGCGTAGATGCGAGAGAAAACCTCGCGCACCATCCGTAAAATGTATACAACTCGCCTTTCCGTTCCATCGGATTTTTCCGAATACTTTTTTAGTATTTTTAATTTTTCAGCAAAAAAATATATGCAACCGGTGTTTTATTATTTTTCTTTTTATTTGTCTTATTCGCGATGCAATTTTTTTTTTCCGAAGTCTCGTAAATAAAGAGGTATTTCCGTAATTCTTCTGGCCTCCGTCAAGCTGTGTTGAAAGCCGAAAGTACTCGATGCCATAAATACTTGCCGTTTCCGCTTCGCGATTTCGGAGCCGGATACGAGCAAATATCCGTAAAATTGATACGATTACAAGCTTAGGTTCCAATCTACGGGCGCGTCGCGTCTTCTGCCGCGAAAGCCGAGTTTCTCTGATCGCGATGTATCTGTGGATCTACCGGATACTTCGATCAGCGTACGGTATTAGGTGCGCTCTATGTCTTCTATATAGTACTCGCGTCCGCCAAAGCGAAACACTCGACTTGGACAAATCGGGATAAAAGGATCTCGGCGGGCCCGATTCGACGCGATACTCTATTAAATGCATGGCGCCGCGAGCGAGCCTCAGAAGCCAAACTTTATCTTCGTCATGTCGGTTAGATAAACGGCCCGCGTTTCAGACATGAAGTTTACGAGTATCGAACTGCGATCAGGAAGATCGGTTTGCGTTGAGTACACGAGTTTCCTAACGGGCTGTGTACTTTGGTTGAAATCTCGAGTCTCGATATCCGATAAAACGATCGTGCGGCAGAATCCCTCGAGAGTCTCAAAAGCTTCTTAAAGATCCGGAGGGGAGGACGGTCAGATTTTCCCGCCTTCGGTATTTACGGGAACTTTATTCCGTTGTGTTCATTAAAAAAAAAAAAAAAAAAAAAAAAAATTTCTGAAAGTTAAGTCGTGGCAAAATAAAACTGTAGATAAAATATAATTAACGTTATCATTATTTTTTTATTTTTTTCATATACATTTTGGAGCACTCTAATTTTTCGCGCTGTACTCGATAATCGGAATTGAAAGCGTTATATTCGTTACAAGATTTTCTTTAATTTAATGTTAATCGTATGACAAGTTAATGTGAACTTTAGCGAGGCAATGCCCATATTGTTTGCAAAGAGCAGCACGGTTTAACGGACAGGCACCCTCGCTCGTCGTTAAACTCGTACGTTCGTCGAAGATCACATTGGCGATTAAAATGCGCGGAAATTTTCGGAAAACCAAAATGAGTTATTGTCGAAAGTCATTCGTATGAAACACAGCTGGAGTACGTTTTACTGCGCCGGATTATAGGCTTTATGGCGTAATTTAATGTCGCAGTTGAACAATTTGCAGCGCCGCATTACACGGAATTTCGTTCGTTAAAGCAAATACAATTACTGAGATTCCACGGCGCCATAATTGGATGGGAATACCCGCTGCTGAAACTTTAGTTATAACGTATGAAGCGTTATCTATTCAACGATATTT